>NC_137667.1:17190031-17434450 GCF_963422515.1 Blennius ocellaris | reverse complement strand
AGTCAGTTTCGGTGTAGAAACACAAGCAGACGGACACATTTAAATCAGAATGGTTGCATTTAGTAAACAAAGAGCTTAATGTTTGATACAACCAACTTGTTGTATGCAACACTCTGTGTACTTCTTCAAATATTTGCATTGTTTCTTATGTGGGCATTCTGGATACGTTTCATGGGCCCTTTAAGAACACAATAAACCAGATTATTATGCGAATATACATGCTATGCGTTCAGTGTTTACCTCTATTAACATAATATCTCATGTAACTGTTACTATCCCCTGTTACTGTAACTGAGCATGCTCACTGAAAGTTTTGTGTTTACACAGAAACGTTTCAAAAAACCCTGTGGTTTTCATGTTGGGCCACTAGTTTTGGTATTGAAACCACATACACACTGGGAGTCGTGACACTCAGGAAAACATTGTTGTTATTGTTCAGCTACTTCTGCATGTGCACAAAATCTATTTACTATGGCCTAGTAGTAATGTTGTGTTTTTCTGTCATTTTTATTCTTCCCATGCTTATATTGGTCACCGTTAAGCCTCGCACATACTGACATTGAATAAGACTTGTCTCATTTGTATTCTGTCTTATTTGGTAGTAAAAAAAAATTCATAAGTTAGTTCTATTCTATTCTACTCTTTTCTTTTCTTTTCTATTCTATTCTATTCTATTCTATTCTATTCTATTCTATAATCACAAACTTTTTTTTTTTCCAAAATGTTGTACATATGTTCACATGTTTATGTCATTTGGTTCGTTCTGGGTCGTTATTTGACATTTTGGTGAAGCTTTAAAGTTTACCAAGAGTGTTTTTCGAGGAAATGAGGCCAAAGTTTGCTTTGCGGGTGATAATTGAAGAATTGAAAGTCTCGAGGTCTTCAGACTGACAGCTGGATGATGTGGTGTCCTGAGCAGTGACTGTGGGTCAGTGGAGGGTGAACACATTGCTGCTGTTGCTGCTGCTGCTGCTGCTGCTGCGACCCTTTCCCCCTGCACTTCACGAAAAGTAGGTCAGAGAACAATGCGCTCTCTCTGCTGGACCACAGCGGGGTGCCAAAACCCTCCACATGACCCCCTCTGACCCTCAGCCCAAGCCGACACACACATCAATACCTCCACTCAGTGTTACATTTGGCAACCTGAAGAAAATCAACAACAGCAAAATACTAAACATACTAAATAAAACAACCAAAAACATCCTGTTGAATATTCACAGGTTGAAACGCACACCATTGGATTAGGTGGCGTCTGACACCTCGTGGCGAGATGCTGCCATTACAAGTATCAATGACTGAAGCTGGTAAACAAAATGACTGTTTTCACTTAAACTTGGGATCAAACTAAAAAGAAATAAAGTCGATAGTAAATTCACACCATCTGTAAAGCAATTTAAATTAAGTTCAAATAAGATTGAGTGTGACCATTATGACGCTTGAAGAATATATATCAAGACTCATCAGATACATCAGATTGACTAAACGATGACAATTTTTCGCATTTTATTGCCTATAGATCCCAACAACAAGGACTATGGTCCCATTTTATAATGAGATTTACATTGGTGAGGCTTGCAAGTCACAAAACATCACACACTTGGCATTGTGGGGAAAGATCGTTATTGGGGGCCAAATACACTGAGGTCATTCTCATCCTCCTCTACTTTGTAAACCTCTGGTCTACTTTGTAAAACAAATAAGATGCTTCACTTTGAAATACATTAAAAAGGTGTAAACACTAATTGTTTGTACATGTCTGTGATCCGGGTCGTCTTCTGACATTAATTCAGATGATAAGGGGACCATGGATATTGATGAAGAAAGGCCTTTAAAGCAGTTTATCACAGGAAAGAGTGAGTCAGTGGGTCTGAAGGCCTCAACCTTCTCCTCAAAAACAAGTCCTTCATGTTCCTAACGGAGACAAAGCAGTTCCTACACATCCGTATCTGGATTCAATGTTTTTTTGTCTGCTTGAGCTCCCCTCATGAAGGTCATCTCCTCACAATTGAGATAAGGACTTCCTCTAAGACAGGGTATCAAACATTGGGTCAAAAAAAAGCTTACAAAAACCTTCAGGCAAGCCACCCTGAACCATAATAGATTCTAAAAATGTCAAAGAAAACATTGAGATTATTTAACAAGTTTCTCAGGAGTAGTAGCCACAACAAAATACTGAGACCCGAGTTGTCAGGGTGAGTTTGTAAAAGACATGTAGTTTTCCTTTGTTTTTTGACATTGTATGGATTTTTCACCAGAAGGTTTTTATTACAATTATTTTTATGTTGACATTGTTGTTATTCTAGGTAGTAATGGTTATATAGCTGTATTAATCACATACTCCATGCCGCAAAAAAGAAAAACTTTAAGGTTTAAATTTAAAGGTTATTATCGCTCTATTTTACCAGTCCCCTGGACTAAAATGTGTTTATCTAAAACCTCTGATCTAAGACATATAGCTAAACTTTTTTTCCTTAATAAACTGAACATTATCTTCGAGTCTAGTCCATTCCCTTTAGCCCCTCTCCATATATAATAGTTTGACAATTTGAACTGAAGCAACAGTTTCATTATGTCAACACCACTATTTGAACTTCTTTATGTACAAGAGGCAAGAAAATTGCGCTCTAATTCTAATTTGGAAGGTTTGTTTGGATTGGCAGTAGTAGTTTTCCTTTATCAAACATTGTAATTAACCTGTAAACTGAAAATAAACGAAAGTATAAATTGTGCACGAGCGGGGACACTGTAACTTTAAACAACGTAGCCCATTCCTTGAACGACTTTGCGTCATCACGTCACTTCTCTTTTATTCAAAAGCCCACAGAGCTCGATCGTTTCTCGCCGGGTGTGGTGGCGCGCGCCTGTAATCCAAGCTACCGGGAGGCTGAGGCTGGCGGAGCGTTTGAGCTCAGGAGCTCTGAGCTGCAGCGGACTATGTCGATCGGGTGTCCGCGCTAAGTTCGGTATCGATATGGTGCTCCTGGGGGAGCCCGGGACCACCAGGTCGTCTAAGGAGGGGTGCACCGGCCCAGGTCGGAAACGGAGCAGGTCAAAGCCCCCGTGCCGCTCAGTAGTGGGATCGCGCCTGTGAATAGACGCTGCAGTGCAGCCTGAGTAATACAGCGGGACCCAGTCTTTTTCTCACACTTCACAACCACGCGTTTTAGACACCAACATACAAACGTCACATTTTTCACCGCAGCTGCTCTAATCGCCGTTTGTTTTTCTCCTAATTAGCGTCAAACCCGCTCACGGAGCTGCTGTTACTTCCTTGTCCTACACCGCCTCCTCCTGGAGGACATGTGGAACTACAACTGTTTTTTTTTTTTAGTGCGCATTATCAGGGGTATAGTTTATGTTGCACGTTTCAATTCTATCTAAGAATCTTGTTGCAATCTTTATCCTCTATTGTCTAAATTATATTATATTCTGGTTGATATATTTGATCTCTACTCTATGTTGTGTCTTGTATGTACAGCAGAGTCGATAAGCTCACTTTAAGTTTAACGATTACACTGAATACCAAATTTATAACCATCACTTCCCCAAAGAGACTGACAATGGAGCACAGGAAGGTCCTTCACATCCAATCCATAATCTCCCTCTTTTTCACACACGCAACATGAAAAAAATATAATGCCCCTCCACTGGTTCTCACCTTAAAATGTAATTTAATCATAAACATTTGACACCCCTGCTATAGCTTTGCTTGAACCAACGTTCACAACCATAGGTGAGGGTGAGGGTGAGGATTCAAGATTTACTTGAATAAGTGAATATTTTCAGTCTTCAGCAGTCAATCCTAAAGAATTTAAAGCCCTTTTTTTAAATTTCAGATTACTTTCTCCGTCTCTGATCTCAGGACGGCTAAGGACTTCCATGAAGAAAGACGCCGCATTAACCCTTTCATATAGTTTATTTTTTGGCGAAGTTGCGTCATTAGAGTTCGTGGTCCTCTGGGTGGTAAAGTTCACTCATCAGGCGGTAGATGTACGAAGGCGCGTGGCCGCCGATGTTGGAGATGAACAGAGTGATGAGCTCCGGCGGGACGTAGTCGAACACGGGACAGTGAACGTTCACCTTGGACAGGATCTCCCCTGAAACACAAGGAAGAGAATAAAGACGGGTCTAGAGTCTGAAAAAGACGTGAAGATTGTGAGTGTTGCTGGAAACGTTACCTTCGGTGAAGGGGAGCACCTCATGGGGGGAAACAAACTTGTGAAAGGTGTCTTCTTCATTAGGAAACTAACGATTATAAAGAAGGGAGAAAAAAAACAGTTTTTACCATCACCCGTTAAGCCAAACATTCTAAATCGGACGGAGCAGAGTGTCTCACCTGTGGGGAGAGCTTGAACATGGGGGCGCAAACGATCAGCGGCGTAGAGTGGTGTTTGGCGGCGAGGGCGAGCGTGTGCGTCCCGTTGACGGCCCTCAGCCCGCCGTTCGCCAGAACCGTCTGGGTCCCAATGATGACCTGCCATTGAAATGGTGGAGTTTCAAGCTACGCCGCCCCCCCCCCCCAACGGGTGTGTCGGGGATGTAGCGGCGGCTCACCTTATTGACGCGAGACATGACGGCAAAGATGGCCGCGTCGGCAATCACGGTCGTTTCGATGCCCGCTTTGGATAAACTGGTGGCCATTTCATGTCCCTGGTGGGACGGTAAAAACAAATAACACAGGATAAGTCACATTTGCCGCGGTTTGCTCTTCCTGGAAGGGTCTGCGGTGTTGCGGCGACCTGGCAGAAGGGGGCGCACTCCGCCACGATGACGTGGAACTTGCGCTTGCGCGCGGCGTCTTTGAGGAACGCCTCCACCGTGCGGGAGCGGCCGATGGTCATGATGACCTCGTTGGAGTGGATGTGCTCCAGGGCCTGCATGGCGATGTTGTCTGTTGTTCCCTCTGGGAAAGGAGAGCGAGGCGACAAGCTTTTACTCGATCTTTTAAACGATCTTTTTCTTCCTCAGCCTTCTCTCCCAAAATAATTTCTGTCCACACCTCACTATACGCTTCAGGGCATGTAGTACACATGCCAGGCCTCTGGGGGCGCTGTGACTCACCAAACACACCAAAAAACGCAAAAGACAAAGCACATAGAATTTTCGAAGTACATTCCTGCTCATAAACATAGATATATTTGTAGTTCTATAGCTCTATGGCCGCACTCTTCCGGCTGCTTGCTTCATGTAGCTTGTAGTCCCTGATTGTTGTGGTTATTTGATGACATCACGGACCTCGTCATCTTTTTTCCCCCACAGATGATCGTCTTCGCCGTCCAGGCTCAGGCGTTCTTAATAATTGTTATATCTTACTTACTTGAATACATTTTTATGTCTTTCTTAATCACTTTGTTTTATAGTATTTCCTAGATTTCCTTCTGAAACCCTGAATTGCGCCGCTGCTGTAGAAAATAAACGTGCCTCGCCGATCGTGAGTGTCTCCAGCTCACCCAGCTCGGTCAGCAGCTCATTGATGGCCTCGATGACGTTGGCTTTGAGAGCAGCGAAGTGCTGCCTGAAGTTCTCCTCGCCGAGTCCCCTGGACGTCAGCAGCTTGTGGAGGGACTCCTGCTGGTCGGCCTCTTCGCTGCTGCCTCGAGACCTGCAGAGAAGAAGAAGACCAAACCGTCACACACAACCTCACAAGTTCCTTTCTGGGACGAACGCTGAGCAAGGGAATCAAGTGAAATGGAGTTTCATTAGAGGAAAAACCCCTCACATAATGACTTTGGTCAATATGGGGGTCAAACTTGTTCTGATTAATGATTTCATTCATCAGTGCCTTTAAGAACAGACAAGGACGATTAATATATTGAAGTACTGTTTAAAAACAACAAGTAAGATCCAAAGAAACATTTAAAAAAAACATTTTGTGATTTGCAGCAGAAAAACTGTTCTGAAAAAGCATGAATACACTTGTTTAAAAGTGAACTATAGAGGAGGTCAGTGACGTATAGTCTATACGTCACTGACCTCCTCTATACCTCACTGACCTCCTCTATACCTCACTGACCTCCTCTATACGGTATAGAGGTCAGTGAGGTATAAGGAATTTAAAGCTTTCATTTCAACGCACAACAACAGTGATCACCAACTGTTTCACCATATTTAATGAAAAACAAGCCGTGATTCAGCATCTACTTGCAATAAATCCAGTTGACAGACACGAGGCCACGTGTCTTCCTCACCTGGCGTACTCCTCCCTGATGATCTTCAGCACGCGTCGGATCATGTTGCCCACCGTGGTCTCGGAGGGCTGAGCAGCCGTCATCCTCCTCCCCTCCTTGCGGATTATTTCCATCAGATCACCTAAGGTGCAGAGAGGGAGGGACAATGAGAGACGAGCGAAATATGAAACTTGATCCACTATAGCAGTGCTTCTCAAATGGTGGGGCGAGCCCCCCTGGGGGGGGCGTGGTGGGGTGTCAGGGGGGGCATGAGGCAGGCGCAACTTTCAGTATTAGTGTCTTTATTCATGCTTGAACGATAAAAAAAGGGCCTCCAGCTCATTTTATTAATTTATTTTGATAATCAGGCGATTGTATGCAGAATACTGGTGCCAGCAACTCATACAGTGGTTTATACAGATAAATAAATAAATATTATCAAGTTCTCAATGGTAGTACAATTCGGGGGGGGGGCTGAAACATTTTTTGTCCTCTAGGGGGGGCATGACAGAAAATAATTGAGAACCACTGCACTATAGTAAACCCAAATAACTCGTTTGGAATCATGGTCAACGTCCATACGATTGCATCATCACTCATGGGGGTGTGTGTCTCTCTCCTTCCTTTTCTTCATCCACCCCCTGTCATCTCATCTACGATACCACCAGTAAACCTTGTCAGTGGTGAAGTGACAGCGTTACCTGCGCTGCCCCACCGGGCCTGGGCGGTGATCCTCCGGAGCAGCGCCGTCGTCTCCCGGGCCGTCTCCGCCGAGCCCCGCAGAGGCCCCGTCCCGCTGCCTCCGCGCTTCAGGTCGGACAGAAACGCTTCGAGACGCTCCGTCAGGTCTGTTTCTTTGTACGGGCCCGGCATGGTGGAGTCCAACTCGCCGTGCCGTCAAGTTTATACAACAAACTCGCTTCGCTATTTCCACGGCGGAAGTGCTTCAGGAGCACTTCCGGGTGAGCGTGACTGTTCTGTTGTCTGATTGGTGGGGAGCCGCAGTGGACGCTGCGCGAGAAACCGATTATTATTATTATTATTTTTATTCTACAAATTTCATTAACTTTTGTATCTTACATAAAGGGAGGGGGGGGGGATTCTCTTTTTTTTTTTTTTTTTAACCAAATCGTAATTTCTCTTCTCCCTATTCACTTTTAATTCATACTTTTGTTAAAAAAAAAAGTTAAATGACTGAAATAAATTACATGTGACTCAAGTGGGAGTTTTCCTGGACTCATTTGCCAGGCATTGTGACTCACATACAAATTTATGGAAATCATCAAGACTTTGGTAGATGATGTGGATGACTTGATATATTTCAGGCTAACTTGCCTTCATCATATCGTTTTATTCTATTTATTTATCTGTCCACAGCATGAACTTTGAACTGTGTTTAATGCTCATCATGCAGGGTTCGAATGACAAAGAGTCTTAAATATTAAAATTTGTTATATTTGTTATCTTTGTTAATGCGTTTGTATTTAAGGAAATGCTTTTGAAAGCAGGATTCAAAGGAAGGTTAGGATTGTCCACCAGATACAAATGTGCACAAAGACCAATATAAATCCATCCAATATTTTATTGAATAAAAGCCCAACACAAATTTACAAAATTTTTCCGTCAACATAAAAATCATTGACAGCGCACGAGGCGCACGTTCATTTGTTAAAAATGTTTCAATGACAGATGTCTCAATTATTCCCCGTCGGAAAGAATATCTGCAAACACCCACCTTCTTGTGAAACCCAAGCCTCACACACTTTAAATGATGAGCACATTGGATGAATCTCCAAGTACTGTGAGTTGGAAATTGTCAGAAAAAAAAAAAAGAAAGGAAGAATCGTTTAATTTACCAGTGTAAAGAGAGAGAGAGAGAGAGCAAACAATAGAAAAAGAAACCTTAGAAAATGGACAGCTTTCTCAAAAACTTTGTCCGCAAATATACAAAATGCATCATATGTATTGTATAAGGTGGCTGTTTCATTCATACCATACATAAGTTACAAATTCCTTCTTGAGAACAAGGTTTTTGGTTCCTGGCTACTTTTGAATTTTGACAATGGTGTTCCAAAAAACAAAAACTCCCAACGTGCAAGAGCTCATAGACGTGACCTAAGAATATTACACCGACAGCTTACACCCCCCCCCCCGAAAAAAAAAATATACCAGTAAAGCAACTAAGTGGCAATTACAATAATGAAAACAAACTAAAGAAACGCTTAAACTTAGCTACCATACATGAATGCAAATCAAGGTGACAAAACACAGATGTCCGGTGGTCGCCAATTGTCTCGTCAACGTAACAAACCAATTTGAAGAGCCTCACTTGCTAAAAACAAAATAGGGGGGGGGGGGGGGGGGGGGGGGGGGCGCCAAGGGTCCAGTTCACTTGGCGTGGCAAAGAACGTATAGATTATCAACAGAAGGGCAAAGGACATTCATTCATGGCACTTCCATTCGAACTGAGCTCAAAAAATCAAACGTCGCTGTTCGACTAGTCGAAGGTACAAGGATCTTATTCGGGAAGCGGTGCGGACAAGACATGTGAACCGTGAAGACGGACGGGCACGCGACCCCCCCCCCCCCCCACGCGTCCCAACACTTCTCCCTACACAGCTTTCCGTGTTTCAAACAACTAAATAAGCAAGTTAATCTTTCTTTTTTTTTCTTCTTCTTTTTAATTCTCCCCAGAGGACAACCTTGATACTCTCTCACTCAAGTCTGGAAAATTTCATTTTGCCCCCTCGACCCCACTTCGTCTTGTTGTTGTTGTTGTTGTTGTTGTTGTCGTTTGCTGAAGCTAGTCCAAGGAAGGGTGGATGTTGGGATGTGTTGGCTGACCGGCGGGCAGCGTCCCTCGGAGGTAAGGAGCCGGGCGGAGGACGAGGAAGTCACGTTTACTCAATCAGCTTCTTTGCCTTGAAGAAGCGGCGCAGGTAGAAGACCTGCCATGTGGCCAGGCCGATGAGGCAGCACATGGAGAAGATGCTGAAGTACAACACACGCGTGTTTGTCGACTCTGCAGGGGGAGGGGGGTACAAACCACAGAGGGGTGGTTACGCACGTCCAGCAGGTGAGTGCAAATACTAACCTTGAGCTACCTGCCGATTCCGAGTGCTGATAAAAGTATTTATTGGCTGCCATGAAGCCCAATTCATATTCTGAAACTCAAACTTTAATTATATGTAACGTCTCTGGTGTGTGAGCCCCTGAAACGGTTTAGCGTGGAGCTCGGAGGACAATCCTCCTGGAGACACTGAGCATTAAACTAAAACATGCAGCAAACAGACGGGCTTAGACGGATTTTTCTTCTTTTTTTTTTTTTTTAAACCTTGGACAAGACATACGTTTGTGATGCCCGTGGATTAGGATTTATTGGTGCTGAATTAAAATGTATTGATCCTGCCTGTTTGCCGTGATGCAGGACGACTCAGGATGGATTTAAGACTCAACGACCAATAGGAACAACACATAAAGTCACATGACCGCTGTAGCCTGACAAGGGAGAACTCATGCAGAAATACTACGACAAGAAATGTGCAACATTCCTCTGCTCTGTTTGTGGCAACCTGGTGGAGGACGATGTCTGTCCTGTCCTGTCCTGTCCTGCACAATCTGCTGTTTGCAAGCTTTCTTCATGAAGGACACAGTTCTAACTCTGCTGGTCCAAATGTCTCTGGCGATTAAGTTGCTGGTGTTGTACGAACTGTCTTTCACCTCCTCCAGATATTTTGTTTGTATGTAGTTCAAGATGCTGATTTTTGCATTAGGCTCTGTTGCCTTACCATTGGTGTCCCGCATCTCCTCTTCCCTCTTCTTCATATACGCAAAATCGTTCACGATGGACTCCGACAGGTCTTCCAGTCGCCTCAGCTCCACCTCAAGAGGCTTCAGCTTCTCCACCTTGGCAATCTGGAAAGAACAAAATGGAAGAAGACGAGACAGGGGGCATTAAATGTTTGGGAAGAAGGCGCTGTTCCACGCTTCATCCAGCAGGGGGCACTTTTGAGACGCTTTGAATGAGCTGAACATGAACATGTTTGCTGCTCACCCAGTGAGAACAAAGCCATTTGGGCTCCTGTGAGAAAGCAACAGCTGCACCTGAACAGACGGTGGGTCTTTACCCATAAAGACGCCAATATGGTTGATTTTGTGATGAAACACAAGATTAATCAACTCGCGGACAAATGCGCTGCCAGCAAGTGTGACGACGGTACTAATCACTCGTTTTACGCTGATTTGCTCTCATGTTTAAGAGCTATTTCCGTGTCTATTTACCACGACCTCGTATCAGCCACTGTGATGAAAGTTGTAGTTTGTATAACGTTCTGGTTAGAACGACTCCACACTACGGCGCCCGTCTGCCAAGGACACGTTGCGCAACAGGCAGGACAGACTGTCCCGCACTTTTAGCAAGTGTCACTACACCTCCTCTCACGTAGGGAGAATACAATACACCCTCAGCTGGGAGAGGGATGCCTGGCTGAGCTCTCCCCGAAACACCCGCCAACACGCTTCCCGTGGCAGAACAGCGCGTGGCGTTTGTGTTGTGGACGTGGAGGCGGGGTGATTCTCGGCTCCGCGAGACTCCTCCGCTTCGCATAAAGTGCTGCCCGAGGCAGCGACAGTCGGCGCCAACACAGTAACGTGGTGATGCACAATGATTTGCATCCATGTAGTAGTTTAAAAAAAAATAAAAAATCGGTGAGGCGAATGACGCAGGTTTTGACGTTTCCAATGCTGAGACATCCCGAGCGTTTTTGACAAAAGCCGCTATTAGAATAATTAGACGTGGCACAAAAGCAACCCACTGTCAAGACCTGACGTACAACTTGGCTACAAACCTTTCGCAGAGCTATTATCTCGTTTCTTGAAACTGAGCGCCGAGAACTACGAGGCAACCCAAATGAAGAAATGCAGTATTTGCAAACGCAGAAGATTGCAAATTCGCACCGAGACGATCTCAATGACAATAAACTCAAAATCTGAGTGGAATGAATGAGAGCAAGAACTAAAAAGAAAAACCTCCAGCACAAGTGTCGCCCTCCATCCTCTGATTTACTCCAGAGGAATGTCCCCAACTCCGCCTGTGTCAGAAATCCTTACCTCTTCATAGTTTTTGGCCTCGACTCCGTGTTTCATATCCAGATTGACCAGCTGGTCGGGCACCCGTCCAGTTCCTGAACCAAGTCGGACAATACTTCACATTAGGCATAAATAACCCAAGACACTCGCGACACTGGATAAATTATCGCTGCGATGAAACTTTTTCTGCCGTTACAGTTTGTTCTTTTAGATCCATATTCATAGTCATACTTTTGAGCAAATGAAAAGCATATTGCATCTTGAAATGTAGAATCATACTACTAAGTGTGTGTGTGTGTGTGTGTGTGTGTGTGTGTGTGTGTGTGTGTGTGTGTGTGTGTGTGTGTGTGTGTGTGTGTGTGTGTGTGTGTGTGTGTGTGTGTGTGTGTGTGTGTGTGTGTGTGTGTGTGTGTGTGTGTGTGTGTGTGTAGGGGTGGGGGGTCCGCTTACCCATTGGTGATTTGCTTTCGAAGCAAACCTCAAACATGTCGTAGTCCTCTGTGGTGAACGCAAACTTTCCTTTCGTTGCATCTTCCTTGGAGTAAAGAGTGTGACTGGAGGAGTCTGTGATCTGGAACGTCAAAAACAACACGCTTATTGGACATACTTGCGGGGGGGGGGGGAACAAGCGTTTCATATCTTCAAGAAGGAAACATAAAATATCCAAACGGAGTGAAGGATCAATGTTTGAAGTAATCATAGTAAAAAACGCAAAAGGAGCGACAAACTGTTAATTATCATCTCGGCTGCCTCGTGTACAGAAGTGATTTGTAAGGATAATTTCATTCCACAAGTCAACCCTGGCCTCTGTTTAGAAAGTTTAAACATAAACCAAATTCCATGTATAAATGTTGTATATACATGCATATTTAAGTATAAATCCATTAATACACCAGAAATTCACTCTGACCCAATGTAAACCCCCAAAGACTTCCATTTACCACTTTGTCAAATCTCTAAATATCTATGAATAAATCCCCTAAACTGCTTTGGCCCTTTTAAAGGCAAAATGATCTAATAATTCCCTGCCTAAATCGGATCTCATGGATTCTTAGTCGATATTTTATGCGATTTATGAGACTGTTTTTATTAATTTGTTAATTTTCTACTCTCATGAATATGTATTGATGGGCCTCCTTCCTGTGCTGCACAGTTTGGTTTCACTTTGCAATGCTGTAGTAGTTTCACATGTTGGTCAAATATTTATTTAATTTAATTTTGGCACAAGAGCTCGAAAGCATAATTAAACAGCTGACAGCTGCTGCAATTAAGAACACACAACTATCAACTGTTAGACATGGAAACAATGTAGAACCACTAATGCAAAATCATTTAAGTAAAACTGCAACACGAAAGGCCATGATTTGATGCAATGCAAAACATTTCATGTAAATATAATAACCGTGCACTGAAGCTGACATGCCAGAAGCTAACGTGCTAATGGGGCTAACTGAATGGACGGCAAGTCTGACGTGTAACAGCAGCCGAGCCGAGACGCCCACAGCATCACCGACACGTCAAATGACACCAAATTTTTACATGAACACGCAGACAAAACGGTAAAAGAGCAGGCTATAGATGGAGCCGAAGTAATTCTGGGTCAATAAATCCCCCCCGACGTGAGCATTGGACTTAGCTGGCCGGCTAACGAAACCAGGAAGAGGGCTTCATCCGGGCCTTGGTTAGCTGCGATGCTAACAACACAAGTTACAGCAGACACGCCTCGGCGGCAGGTTTCATCGTGTTTCACACAGGCTGAGATTGAGGTTTGTGTCCGTTGAATCACTTCGACCGACCGGAGAGCAGCGGGTTCGTCGAGGTTTAGCCGCCGGTCCGAGCTCACCTTCAGGTTGGTTTTGGTGTTCGCCTGCTCGCTGATTTCATACTCCCCCGTCACCAGCACGTCTTTGTGGATCTCTTCCCGCAAACACTTTCTGGTGTTGACCGGTAAAAAGAAAGAGATGGAGAATACCGATTCAAACAGAACCGGTAGCAGAAGCAGCGCAGCGAGTCGAGCCATGGCTACTATCGACCGACCAACCGAGCAGCAGCGCCGTGCCAGCCAACCAGCTTAAGACGCGAGGTCCAGCTCACACTGCCGGCTGCAGACAGCTCAGCAGCACCGCCACCGGCCTGGAGGGTGAACTGCATGAGCAATGGAACACAAATATCTCTCAAGACATATAATATAATATAATATAATATAATATAATATAATATAATATAATATAATATATCCATGGAGACTTCAGGAAGCACAGATCTGACCTGGCCCTACTCTAGATCAATGTTTCCTAACCCTTTTCTTGATGGGTTTACACTGTTTGAAGTATTTTGTGATGTGATGCAGACTTGACAAATTTGCCAGATTAGTGAGAATACAGTAAGTGTGAGGAAGCATGTGCAAATATACTCGTTCAATGAACACAGTAAACACGTGTTTTTTCTCGTTTTTCATGAAACACATATCAATTCAGATCTGGTGTGACGAATCATTGACCATTTTTAGATATGTCGTCAGTTCCATTGAGATTATTGATCTAATGTCCAAAACTACCTTTAATGTCACTGATTACATAATATGTGATCGGTATATCCAGATTAAAAAAAAACAACATATCATCCACAGTTTTGGCTGGGGCATTTTGAAAAATCCCAAAAGCTATTATTTTTTTCTGTCAGCAGCTCAGGGATTACCCAATTATATGTGACAGAGCTGTCCAGTTTCCAGGGAAACATCCTTGTTACTGATCCCATGAGACGAGATGAGGACACACGGCTGAGAGGGGAGTCTGGCGTGTTCGGTGAACAGTAATTATTGGATCGAGAAATCCCTCCCGTATTGTAGCTGAGTGCGTCAAATAACCTCTCAGAATAGCACACCACCCACCCATCTGCGCTGCCAGACCTTTAAAACTGTGAAACTCTGAAAACTTTACGTTCTTACCACTGGAATAATCAACATTTCAGAATGTTGGAATATCACACCTGGATGGTTGATTACATTTTCTTCGTACTTTACAGTCAAAAATCAATGTAAAGTACAATTTGTGGTGACATTCAGAGTGAAATGAAATGGAGGAGTAAGATGCAGCTTTTTAAGTGGTCACTGATCTTCTACTGTCTGTCTAATGTTTAACCACCTCCTGGGAAAAGGATGACAGCATGACCTTATGTGTAATTTTTTTTAATTGAGTTTACAGCCTACGGATACTTGCAGTGTAAACAGATGACCGAATTAAAGATAACCACCATACGGACTTAGTTCAGTTCGATTTCTCATAGAACAGCAGTGAAAGAGCGTGTCAGAGACGGATCAACGTAATGCGGCGGTGAAATGCATTTCGTCTATATACCGAGTGAACCGCAAGATTGAAGTATCCCAAGCTTCTTAAAGCTCCCATATCCCCTCTGTCAACACAATTAAAAGTATCATGAGTAGGGACTTGTGCGCAAAAAAAATGGAGCCGGGCCAATATCGGCGCTTGTTGTCGAGGCATGTGGGCGTCTGTTTCATCATCATCTGTGCACACAATTTACAACGAGGCAGGGATCTCTCCCTCTCTGTCTGCCTCCCCGCTATTCTCATGCACTCATCATTTTCTCCTTCCCTTTTCTCTCTCCCTCTCTCTCTCTCCCACTCTCTCTCTCTCTCTCTCTCTCTGTCAGGCGTACGCTGCCTGCTTCCTCCCCTGGGTTGCAGCACCGACGCAGGTTGTCGTCACAGTGGTCTAATTTTACTGCTGTTGATGCTGATGTTAAAAGAAGCAATAGGCACCTGGCTATTTCTGCCTTTACCCCATCTCCCGCGGTCTGGCGAAGAGGTATTAATAGGCCGAGTTGTTAGGTGCCGCATGGCTGCACATATTAGCTTCATTTGAGGAGGGGGGGGGGGGGGGGGGGGAAGAAAAAGGTTCCCATACTCAGAATTAAAGTGTTATGCAACAGTACCTGAGCAAAAAGAAGAACACTGGTTCGAGATTGTGCTCTTCAAGAATGATCCGACGAAATAGCCTTTGCTACTCAATATGTCAATCTTTCCATATCAACCTTTGACTGGGTGGAGAGGTCTGGGAGGAGAGCGCTCCTATCTCATGGCGTGTTGCACAAAAAGGGTGTGACCAGACGTCAGAGTTAGTTAGTTATTGCAGGGTGGTAGTCTTCCACTGAACGAGAGCGTTTCCTGTGTAAAAATCCATTAAGCAACCAAGCAGCCGGTGATCCAGTCATGGTGAAATATTGATAAAAGGCCAATTGAGCAAGAGAGGTGAGGAGATTCTGTGAATAATGCAGGAGGAGGGCGGCGGGTTGATTGCACCCTGTGGGGCTATTCGAGGTTTGTAAAGTGGAAAGTTTTCTTTACAAAAGCGAACAATGAAGGACGGGTTGAGTTCGAATAAACCCAACAAAAAAATAAACCCGGAACATATCCATACAATCACCCAATTTAATCAAAAAAGATGATTTCCTGGACAATTTGACAACTAGATTTTTTGACATGTGACCTTTTCACTTATCTCCAGTAATACATAGAGCATCCATACCAAAGGTGTCGAATACATTTTACTTCAGGGGGCCACCAGGAATTTTGTCTATTATCGTGTTGCAGAGCTTCTAAGGCCGGTGTAATAATACCGAATCTTCTACATCAACCTCGGGGTTGTGATTATCAGAAATACACATGCAACATCCAGCTGATGGTGACAGGATGAACGATAAGTAAGTAAAAACTTGTACACTGACCCCTGAATATAAGAAGGCGCTCATACTCTCCAAGGAGAAGCTGCAGCTGTGGTATTGATACAGATTTAGCTGGGATTATGGTGACATTTACTGGTGAGGTAAAGCACCGAGAGGCAGCAGCAACCTCATCGTGGATGAAGTGGATATAGAAAGTAATGCCTATGTGACAACTGGAAGGCACAGAAAAGAGCTTGGGCCATGATTTTAGTTGAATTGTTTGATTTTTCAGTAGTTTTAAACATCCATCCATCATCTATATTAGGGGTGTTTAATCCAGAGGCCTACAACCCAGGACTGGTAAAATAGTGCCACAATAACCTTTAAATTGACACTTTAAAGTTATCGTTTGTTGTAGCAGAGTCCACATATATGATCTCAACATAAAGCCAGTTGAGAAAATACAGTGAAATGTTCGAAAATGTTCTCCTTTACTTGTTGCATTATGGTCGGAGCCTCTCGCGGGGCGCTTTTGAGCCACGTGCCATATGTTTGACATCACTCACCGAGATCATTAAGGATTTGTGAGTTGTGGAAGACTAGTTAGAAGTCAATGCTTTCTCCTCTGTGTGCGGCCATGTTTATCATTTCCGGAGGATTCGTCTCGTGGTCTTGCAATTCTAAACTCACAGATGCGTGCTGTGAGGAAAAATACAACAACAAAAAAAATGGGTGGAATCTGAACAAGTTAAACCTGATTTTAAAGTCGTGACTGAAACGGACCCACTGACGATTCCCTTGCATAACTCCACTGTCGCAGCTACCAGACACTCTGTAAACAGTATCCCTTCGTAAATAGGTTTGTCTTATATCTAAATAATAAATAGAGCAGAGAGAAAAAAAAACAAAACACGGGATGAAGACCCACTGCTTTAGCGGAAAACGAAAAAGTGTGTGATCGTGCAGCGCGTCTGTTTGCTGCGGGCAAGCAGAAACAGCAGCGAGCTCCTCGTCGCCTTCCAAATATGGGCACGGAAGTGAAACGTCATCGCGTAAGGTTTGCAGTCAAAAAAAAAAAAAAATGGAAAGAACGCACTGACGTAGGAGCCCTGACGTATCGTTAACCTTGGCAACAGACGGAACAATAAATAGAGCTCGAGAAGGTGCAGGGAAAAACACCGCTATGCCTTATTTTGCAGGATAAATTTAGACTTTTTTTTTTTAATTCTCTCTTGAAGATTGGACCATATTGTGGTTAAAAAAAACCCCAAAAAACAACACCTATGAATATGTGTGGATATGCTAAGAGGGGAGGCAGGAACCAGAACAGACAGGTGGCTGAATTTAAATATCACTATCTTTTATTTACATATCATATAAGCAGCATACGTCTTTTTAAAAAAAATAAATTGAACTCTCATAAATTAAAACCACTATTGTTTTCACAGAAAACTTCATACTGGACCACTTAGACCATGGTTAAGACAAAAGCACATCAGTTTTTAAGAGTTTCACAGACGATTCACAATAACTCTCACATTCCATTAACCAGAAAAGAAACGAGATAAATAAGGACTATTGCTCTGAACACATATTAATATACAACTGGTCTTGTCATCTAGCACCATGAAATCTTAAAGGAACTCATAATACGACTAAGGTGGTATTAATTGAAACATGCTTTTTAACTTGCTACATCGGTGTAATAGGCAAGTATATATAAAAGGCAAATGAAACCATAAATAAGTTGCGTCTTGGTACAAGTCCTTTCCATAGCCCTGTGATCTGCGCATCTTTCTTGAAGAAAATGAGCGTAATAAGGAAGATTTATAGTCTTTGTTTTTGTTTTTGGAAGTGTTCAGAGGGCGAGCAGTGTCGGCGAGCTCAGAGAATCGGACGACTGGTCGTTGCTGCTGCTTTCTCTCCTGTGCGCGACGCCGCACGTGGGAAAGGTGTCGGCCTCTGGGAAGGTGAAGACGAACGACGACGTGAAGGTCGTGCAGACCGGGGTGCAGGTCACCACCGGCGTGCACAGCGGCTCGATGTCGCTGGTGCCGGCGGCGCCGTGAAGGGGTTCCCAGTCCTGGCTGGCGTAGAGGGAGCTGGACAGGTCCACCTCGGGCACCGAGCGCGCCGTCTCCATCACCGACTCCATCACCGACTCCATCGCCGTCTTTGCCAGCAGGTCCAGCGACTCCTCCAGGACGGAGGCCTCCAGGTCGCACATCTTGACCGCGCTGCCGGAGACGGTGGCGGTGGCGAGGATGGGGGCGGCCATGGAGAAGATGGAATTGGAGGCCGAGGTGAAGGCCGGCGGGATGGAGGTGACCGCGGACGTCTCCCGGACGGCGGTCGGCGCCGAGGAGGTGGAGAGGCAGGGGTGGGCAGGGGAGATTGAGACCACGGTGAAGTCCTCGTCCAGCTCGGACGGGATCTTGCAGATGGGCTGGTGGGCGGCCAGGATGAACTCCAGCCTTTCCTTCTCCTTCAGCAGATTGGCAATATCATTCTGCAGGCCGGACTTCTCATCCTCCAGCTGATCAGTTTCCTGACAAGAGAAAGAGAGAGAGATGCATTAGTTGAACTGTTGGGTATAACACCGCTATTAGCCCTGGCGGTAAATGCACTCGATGAGTGATATTAAAAACTCTGCTGGGATACTTACAGCTTGGAGAGTGTCTGTAAGCTCGCGCCTCCTGTTGCGGCATTTAGCGGCCGCCTGCTTGTTTCTCTCCCTGCGGATTCGCTTCTTCTCTTCCTCCTCAGGATTAATCTGGAACCAAAAAAAGATTGAGAAGAGGTGAGAAAAAGTATAGGACTCCAGCTCCATCATCCATTATCAAATGGATAGTCACAACTTCTTACAATAACCCCTTGTGCGACATGATCAAATGATGATTACCTGATCCATCCTGCCTCTCTTTGTGGCCCGGGATGACCTCATGGACGGTCTGGAGTAGGCGGCGTCGAGGTTGGAGCTGTATGGGGGGTGGGCTCTGTGAGAGGGGGCCACCGAGGAGATCAGGGGCTGCACCATCCACTGGAGGTCCGGGCTTTTGGAGATGGCCGTGACTGTCGGGATGAAGGAGGCACTTACTGCTGTCAGGTCGGTAAAATCCTGGAGGAGAACAGAACGAGAAGCAGAGACGGTCAGGACGTGCTGGAGCACTTTGAGGGAGGAGGGCTTGCAGCCTCGCAAGATCTTTATGAATGAAGCAGGGAGCCTATAAAAAGCTGGACGAGGTTTAAAAATATCCTTCTGATGTCAACTGTGACGTTACACTCCGTCTCTGTGGAGTTTCCAGGTGGATGAATGAAGCTCGCCTTGCACTGCGTGCAGCTCAGGTCAAGCATGGACTATTTCTTTATCTCATTTCATCCTGTATTTAGGATTTATATATAATTTAGTGAATGCTCTGCGTCATCTCGACAAAGTTCTTCTATGCATGTATAAGAGAGCTGCTAATCTGATGTAATAAAAAGGTTTTAATAAGTGAACAGGACATACCTGAGATTGGGGGGATCCCATACTGGAGTAAGAATCCGCCGGGGATGGATAATAGCCGAGGTTGTCAGCGGGAGGAGAGGCTGTGCTGCAGCGGGAGGAAGAGTCGCACTCCGCGTTGAAAGTAGTGAACATCATGGCTTCCCGAAAATACAAGTAGGAAGGTCCACACGCACACAAAATAAAAAGGCCTTCTGAGAAGAAATGGAAACTTCAGTACGAGGAAATCCCTTTCAATGGTTTCTGCAAGAAAAGCCTGTCCCAGTTTCTGCTCCGTGTCGTTACTGATCTGCGACTGAAAGTTAGAACTGCCAACTCTGAGAAGTGGGAAGTCTTTTATAGACCCGGATGACGTGGAAAAGAAAAAAAAGGGGGGAGGGCCTCGGAGGACAAATACTCAAAAACACACCCCTAACAACGCCAAGTCACTCTCGAATACGGACTTTTCTTCATTTTGACACAGCGAAAGGTGAACTCGCGACGCACGTTCACACTATTTAACGGCAAAGCGTCACATTTTTTGAAACGTTTAATACTAAACTCACCCTCCGTGAATGGAATATTCCAGAGCGGCATCCCCGAGACGTAATTATCCAAATATGGTGTATCCTGTAAGGGGGCGGGGCCTTGCTGGGAAACTGAGATTGGCCGACAGTGACATGACGTTATGTGAAACAACAAACAAACCAGGCTGCTGGGAGCTGAGGCGGTGGGAGAATGGTCACAGAAAGTGCGTCCCACACGCCAAAGTTACTCTTTCAAACTGTTCTGGGGACTCAACATGAGCACGAGCTAGTCAAACATCCACATTGACATAACTTCTATGTATTCTGTGCATGTGGAGCAACACTACCAATATATTCTATTCTATTCTGTTCTATTCTATTCTATTCTATTCTATTCTATTCTATTCTATTCTATTCTATTCTATTCTATTCTATTCTGTTCTGTTCTGTTCTGTTCTGTTCTGTTCTGTTCTGTTCTATTCTATTCTATTCATTAACCCGCGGTTTTATGTGAAACTACACAACTATAGCCCTATCCATTAAAACATATATTTTAATGCTGTTATACAAACACACATGTTATTTTATTTCTAACGTGTTGCCATTCAGGTTCATAACCAGCATTAGTTGCCATGACCTTCTATAACTCCCCTCTATTTAGTGTTTTTCGGTGTTTTCAGTTTATTTAACCTTTTTGCCTCGTGTGGAATATTTGATAATACTTAGTGAATTTAGGATTAGGGCCATTCTGCCATATTAACATTACAGTTTTCCCTCTATTTGTCCTTTGTGTTGTATTATGTGTGGAGCAACTCTTTAAAATAATGTACCTCTGGGATTGATAACGTCTATTCTATTCTATTGTATTCTATTGTATTCTATTGTATTCTATTCTATTGATTCTTTTTTTTTTTTCAGACCAAAGTGGGTTTTACACCTTCAGGCAAGGCTTGTACTTTGTGTACTTTCTGTACGCAATCCAAATATGGGTGTGTACTGGCGCAAGGTAAGGAGGACTACCTGTTCACCAGGAGTAATTTTCCACATCAGCGGTTTGCTTTAGGTACACCCATCGAATTCTAAAAGGTCTTTCCCTGAGACGTGTGGCAAAGGGAATCCTCTGGCCTCTGGCCTCGCCCCTTAAGTGATGAGGCAAGATTCATCTATAAATGCAGTGTTGCTGACACTGAGCCAAGACCGACAGTTCATATTGCTTTTGAATTCATAGTTAAGATAATTTATTCTGCTTTCTCCCATGAAATAATCAAAACTAGATTTGTTTGTACAGCCACAAGACATGCTTAAGAGGCTGAATCAGCTGTGTGAGTTTGTGTTGGAGCTGTCCAGAGTGTGTGTATCCTATTAAGTCTATTAAGTTAAGATAAAGTCAAATATGGCAGTTGATTAAAAAGCATGTGGAGCACTAGAATAACAAGCATCAGCAATATATAGCAGATCGTTAAAGATGTTAAACATGACAAAAGACGCAATCCACGCGCAGGGAAGACGTATAATAAAATGCATAGCAATATTAAAGCAATATTAAATAGACAAACGTATCATAGTCATCTGCGTCCCACGAGCCGTTGTGTTAAAGGGCGTTAATAATCGTGTCACTGTGTCAAAGTTCGCCCTTTCAAGTTAAAGCAACCGTGTTCTGTTTCCCGCGCTCGTGTTTTGGTGAACATTCCTCGTCGTCATAGCAACACCCAGCCCCTTCGCGGCAGTGACGTCCTTATTTTGCATAGCAACGAAGATCGTCTCGGTCGTAAAACAATGCGCCACTACAAACAAAGAAAAGAAAACCTCGTCGTCGTAGGTTCCCGCGTCATCGGCGGTTGCCGGGAAACCGCGTCAGCGTGAGACGTCTGTCGCCCCGAGGATCTATGGAGCGTCCTGCCTCCGTGTGTCTGCGGAGCGGCGGAACGAAACGAGACACCAAACAACCGTCTACTGGTGGATTGTTTGACTGCTTGGCAAGAGCAACAACTTCCAATAAACCGTGCTGACACAGTGTGTTTTGTTGGACTTTGTTGCTGTTTTTTTTTTTTTGAGTTTTTTTGAGTTTTTCTTTGGAGTTGAGAGTTGGAAGAAGAGCTCGCGTGGGAGGCTTGTGTTTGATAGTGAAATGATGATGAAATAAAAAAGTGAATGAACTTACTGCCACACGCGTTTTAACCTTTAGGGGTTTTTTAATTATTGGGTTAAATGACAGAAATTCACATTCCAATAGCCGCAGTTTTGGTCAAGCGAATCTAAAAATAAACTCCGTCTGTCTGCTTTAGATCACGCTCAACTTGCGTGGATTAAAACAAAGCCCTTTTCATCAGAGCTGAGTGATGTTACCCCCGACCTCTTAACCCTTCTATCCCGGGTCGCACCGGCTGAATAGGCTGAAACAGACCTCCGGGTGATCTGCCGGTAAATGGGCCGGGAGGGGGGCCGTGACTGCCGGGAAGCAGCCCCATCCGACTGGGAGGGAGAGAGAGGGAGAGGGGGAGAGAGAGAGAGAGAGGTCCCCCTCTATTCAACATCTATATATCTCCCTTCAATGGATGCGAGAAGTCATCCGATCCCTAATAATAGCTCAGTACCAAGCATATACTATGCGTTTTCCCATAGGCGCAATTATAGGTTTGCGGGAATTTCGCCCACGTAAGTGGGGTGTCAATAAATCACAACCGCAACTCAGATTTGCTTTACTCACTCGTTAAGCCGCTCTCCTTCAAAAAGGATGTAACGACAGATTGTACGTGTGTGCACGTTAAAAGCCGTCATTTCACCACAGACGGTGGGTCAAGTGATGGTATTCCCTCCTCCGTGCTGTTAAAACAGGAGGGGGGCCCCTCGGCTTGTGCGCTTTTAATGCGCAGCTAATGACGCTGTTATCCCTCACAGATGAGTCTTTTTTTTTTCTTTTTTTTTTAGTGCGTGTTTCACTTTTCTTTTGTGGCTGGTGATTGTGGGCCACATACAGCTGAGCGTCCTGTCCGCGCGCGCTCGTCGTGAGCCCCTGCGCCCCTGCGCTACCCGGAAGCGCCATATATGGTCTGACCGGTCCGCTCAGCGATTGGCTGCATGCTGCACCACAGCGACGGTTCTGTTGCTGGAGCTCCTATTCATATGCAGAGACAGGTAAAAAAAACAAAAAAGAAAAAAAACCACCATCGATATATATGTATTATATATAGACGGCATTTCATTAACAAGTTATAAATAATCACCAGTCGGTTTAAATCTCTGCAACAATACAATCAGGCTGGATTTCTCAATATTTGGCACAAATACAAGTTAAGGACATTGACCTATTGCTGTAATGTGGGATGTTTGGAGAGGACATAGAGTCCCAACAAACATTATATTCGGTGTTGTAGCACTCTGCTTACGTTAAGCTATTCGATTATATCCCCATATACAAGAATATGGGTGTTATTTTCAATATATAAATAGACAAAACGTGCAATTTAAGAACATATGAGGACATAACGGGAACATAATGTATATGCTGCAGCTGCTGCATACATGAAGTGACGTACTTCATTCATGGCGACGTGCACCTTCTTGCAGGCAGGGGTGTCACTCTTTATATATTCTCTATTTTCTTTATATGTGAAACAATATAAGACTGGCAAATGCTTGCTCCCGGGTCTAATTCACACATGTTGTGTAACTAAATGTTTTGCTGTAAACGGTGAATCGATATTACCCCCTTTTTTTGCTTCTTCTCCCTCCGTGAAATGGTTCAGTCGCGCCACACAGATTTCATTCATAAAATTCCAGCTCACTATAAAAGGCGGGCCTCTCCACTATATCTGCACAGTGACCATTTATGAACCCGGCAAATGGAATATAAGTAAGCAGTTGAGGCATCCGCGTTCTGTCCTGGTCCTGTCAAGAGAGACTCGGTCTTTTCTCTCTCTCTCTCTCTCTTTATTTTTTATTTTTTTTTAAATGCTATTTTAGATGAAAACATGCATCCAGACTCCAACACTGACTTCGACTCGTCCTCCAGCTGTAGCACAGCATCGCCTGGCGGGGACACCCCTGGGTGCGAACAGCATCCTTCCGACTCGCTTTCATCATCAATGGACAGCGTCAAGGTACAAGCGGATCTGATGCTCCTGGAAATGACCGCCATTCGAAATCTTGCACGATAATTGATGCACAAGATTAAAATTAAAAAAGAAAAAAAAGATCTATATATATCAATGATTTCGAGTTGATATGATTGGGAAACATAGTGTATGGTACATGGTGTTCACAGGGTGTATGTTCAGACATCCTGCAGAGCCAGGGTGAATAATAAAGCAAAAACGATTTCTTTATTGAAATAATTGTGTTCAATTTGATTTTTTTCTTCCAATAACCGTAATTGGTGCAACGTTTTAGCACAAAGGTCACCCCTGAACGTGTTTTCTCATTCATCAGATGTGAACCAGCTGTTTTTTTTTTTTTTTTGACATGCCTGCATCTGCACGCTTTTTTTTTTTTTTTCCTTCCAGGATGCCGAACCCAGTGAGACGTCGTCCTTTGTTCCGACTGTGACTACGATCTCCACCTCGCCGGAGCTGAGGTGGATGGTGCAGCCGGCGGTCATCACCACAACTGTCCCCGCGGCGTCGGCTCGCGCCAAGACCAGAACTCACGGCGCGAGCCAGGCGTCCTCCTCCTCCTCCCCGGCAGGTGCGAACAAGTTGAAGCCCTGCAGCAGGAAGAGGCAAAATGAGCAGGTTGGTGCGAGGAGACAGGGATGGGAGGGGGGGAATGATGGTGGTGGTGGAGGGGGGGGGGGGTCTGTAATTTTCAGTGTTGGGCTTTTAATTAACATTTGTGATCAATGAAAGTTGTGTGTTGCTTCAATCAATTGTTGCCTTCTCTTATCTTCCATCACACACACACACACATATACGTGCGCGCGCGCGCACACACACACACACACACACACGCACACACGCACACACGTGTGCGTGCGTCTGTGCGTCAACTGGTTATCGCGATATTCCAGTAGGACACTCGAGAAGGCACAATTAACGTGTTATATCGTAATATATCGTGGCTCGTACTGAACATCTCAGATAGAAAGCAATAGTTAATGCCACTGGATTATGTTTGGGATTTTTTTTTTTTTTTTTTGGAGCAAGGAGCACCGCGATGGTGGAATAGGAAATTGCATTAAAATGCGCGTTCATATGATTGGCTGGAGCGCGCCAGTGGTGCAGCATTTTCAACGCCAGAGCTCAGGATGCTCTGATCGGTAGTCCCAGCATACATGGGAAAGATTTTTGTTCCCCCTTCATGTGGAATGGTGTTAAAGAGACAAACAGTCATTTCCGACAGAACGTGGCTGGGTGCTGCTTTTTAATCGGCCACTTCTGGTTGATTCCAGCCTTCCAAAGAAGAGGAGGAAAGGAGGAGGATCAGGAGGGAGAGGAACAAAATTGCTGCCGCCAAGTGTCGCAACCGAAGAAGGGAGCTGATAGACACCCTTCAAGCTGTGAGTATGGCGTCTCTTGGAATCATGTAGGGGAGCAACATGCAGCATCCAAGCACATAACATGACGTGTCATCAGAGACCAGAGGAGCTGAAAGCAGGGATGACTGTAAATCACCATGGGCTTCATTCTTCTTCTTCTTCTTCCTTTTCCCTCATCCGGTCCCTTCTGGCTTCAGGAGACAGATACGCTGGAGGAAGAGAAGTCGGCTCTCCAGACGGAGATTGCTGACCTGCTGAAGGAGAAGGAGCGACTGGAGCACGTCTTGGCTTCACACAAACCCTCCTGCAAAGTCCCAGCAAACGACGACGACGACGACGACGACATGGAGGAGGCGACTCCAGATGACGATGACGCGATGCTGCAGGATCCCCCGGCCTCACCACAGCTGCTGTCCATCTTAGAGAGCGGGAAAATCCCAGTCGGCGATACCCCCGTCGGCCAAGACATGGACATCGTCCCATGCAACCCCGCGGTCGCCATCTTGGGGAACTCGAACATCCTGCTCTGTTCGAGCGCGGAGGAAGAAGAAGAAGAAGAAGAAGAAGCCCTGGAGGACCTACAGGGAGACGACCTGGACGACTTGGTTCCCAGTCTGGAGATGGCGCTGTCGTCCGAGGCGGCCGTGTCGGTGCCCGACATCGACCTGAGCGGCCCGTTCTGCCTCTCGGACTGGGAAACCCTGTACAAGTCCGTGGCAAACGACCTGGAGTCCCTGAGCACCCCCGTCATGTCTTCCAGTCCCACTTGTAGCAGCTACCGCACGGTGTTCTCCTTTAACCACGCCGAGATCGACTCCTTGGCCGAGAGCTGCGAGGGCCTCAAGGGCGCCGCCGAGTTCATGAAGGATAGCCTGAACTCTCCGACTCTTCTGGCCTTGTGAACGCAAAAGATGTTATGCAACAAACGCCGTATTTGTACTCGAACCAGCCAGCAAGCTATAGTCTCTCTCAAATAACCTTTTGTAGTGTGAGTTTTTGACGTGGCGTGGACCCAAACATCCGAGGTTGTGTAGATGACATGTTTACCTGTGGCCGTAACAAGGGTTTGAATTCTTCCATTACTGTTCATGCAATTTTTTTTTGTCTGAGATGAGATGTTGTGCTGGTTGTTGAAAATGCATGCAAATACAAGTCATCTGTAAGTTCAGCCCGAACTTTGTGTTTAAGAAAAAAAGAAAAAAAAGAAAAGGAGAGTCCACTTGTGATGTGAAGTTAAATCATCTTGAGTAGCCAAATCTACGTGTTTAATTGTCGACAAAGTTGTGTTGTAAACAAGTGAAAATAGAGGGTTACTACTGTGTAGCGTGTAACATCTTGCTGTGAGGTGACTCCTGACTTGACGTTTTCTTTTTTCCATGAAAAAAAAAAAAAACATCATACCATGTATTTTATCGAGATGTATTTTAACGATATAGTTTATTTTTTTACTTATGAAAGTATCCAGATGCAAAAAAATAAAATAAAATAAATAAATATATATAATATATTGAATAATGCTGGAAATAAAATAAGACAACCGCAAAAATATTCTTGGCATCATTTGGTCACCAATTTTCATCCATACACAACATGTCCCATTGCAAAGTTTTTTGCAATGTGAGTATCAATTCACATTGGGTGGATGAAGATATGATTAATGAAGAACTTTCACTTTCACATCAGAAAAACACATTCTATCACGTTTGGAAACAAGTTTGCAAGAAAACAGACAGACAGACACTTATTTCACACAGTTACAATCGTGTCAGTAGAAGAAAAATCAATTAAAACACACTAGAAATACAGGACATTCCGCTAAAATTGAATTTTTATCAATCAAAATATAATTAAAAATAGATTTAGAAAAGCAGCACAGGTAAGTAAATGTAAATAAACCATGTAGGGGAAGTTTTAGCCCAAGTTACAGCCTAGAAAGGACATGGACAACTGGCCATCACTTTTCTAGAATAAGAAAAGATAAGATAGAATAGAATTGAATAGAATAGAATAGAATAGAATAGAATAGAATAGAATAGAATAGAATAGAATAGAATAGAATAGTCACTCTGAAAGCAATGTAAACACTGTTAATAGCATTGAAATTTGGCCACAGCCTTCTCTAAATGCATGCATATAGAGATATATACAGGTATATAATTCAAGAAAATCCCTCAATTATCGTATTACCAGCTTTACCACCAAGTCAAAACCGCCAAAATGCGTGCATGTGGACTAGAAGTGGAGCTGTAGGTTCCAGTAAACAACATGCAAGGAGGGTTCGAGCCTTCAAGTTTGAAGCAGCAGAATCTATATTTCCAGCCTGCAAAGATGTCAGCGGCTCTATTTTTGGCTGCATTACATAAAGCGCCGCGTTCGGGGACCGGATCGCGTCTAAAACGAGTGGGAAGCAGGTTAATTATTTATTCATAGCGTGTGCTCCGCTGCACTATTGTCACGGTCAAGGGAATCCGATTCCACAGCAGCACAGTGCGTGCCGCTGCGTGACGTCAGCGCGCCGTCGCAGCTGACGGCCCGTTTCCGGTCGGACCAAATTTGGCGGGCGGCGGGTGTGCAGTTGTTTTGCTCCCATGGCAACGGGTAGAAAAGAGAAGAATAAGGAAGGGGGGGGGGGGGTAAACTCTCTAATCCTTCTCATCAGTTACACAGCGGGGGTCACGTGCATGATGATAATTGGCCTTGGAAGTAATTTAACAGTTGCCAAAGTGTTTCTCGGAAAAAAGCAAAAACAAGGGCAGTAAAAGATGGCCGCAGCCTGTTTGGAAATGTTTGTTACACCACAAGAGGCTCTTAATGCAATGACATTGAGAGCCTTGTGTCACTTTACACCTCGTAGAAAGTCCCGATACAACGTTTCACACAGCGACATGCACGATATGAGCACTGTCAGTGTCACATGGCTCAATGTGACAGGAGCTGCAGTACTTCCTTTTCATCGGTAGGGGGAGATAAAGAACAAATCACGAAAGCAACAAGAGTCAACTGAAAGTTGAAGCTTTTACTAATTCCATCTACAAATACTCCACAAAACATGCACAATTATGGATAAATCCATTAACAATGAACAATTTCAAATCACTTGAACTGTTTCCTCCATTGGCTCACTTTAACACAAAGTTATTTAATTATCTCTTGCCAAATAGTGTTTCACTGATTCTAAGATAACATGTTGCCACTATTTCTGTTAAGTCCTTAGTAAGTTTTCTTGCTCTTTGATCCCTTTTGATTCCTATTTTAATCACACTAATGCTTATAGATGAGGAGGATGTCATACTAATTGTGGACTCTTTGCCTCTAGTGTATAATCAGGTTAATTACTCATTTGTTGCAACTCTGTATTGTTACTTATTTAATTTTCTATTCAAATCAAATGACCCTAAGGCACATATGCAACAGTGACAGTTGTGAGCACAAACAATCTTTATTACTGTGCATAGCACAAAGTGCAAATAAACTTCAAATACATGTTGGGAGTCACTTTCTGAGTGCAGCTTGTTCAAAACGCTTTAGTAATGTCACATAATGATGATGATGATGATGATGATGATGGATGACCTATTGTTAGCTGGATGCTTCACATGTCAACCCGAATATATCAAGACAGGCTCTATTATTGTTCAGGTAGAAGCTTCGACCGCTGTGTTTAATACTGCCGGGCTAAATTAAACACCGCATTTAATTCTTTTAATTCCAGGCTCTTTGAGGTTAATGTCAAAGTTAAAGTCTTGGGTAGATTGTTGTCCTCACTACTTATGGCACTTCTTTTTTTTTCTTCTTTTTTAAATAATCAACCACGTGTACGTGATGTCTTGATGTTTGGCTATTTCTGAGGGATGATAGATGGTCTGTCAGCACCTCCGATGTCTCCTGACTCACTTTCTGTTCACTCTGCTTGTTCCTCTAAAGTCTGCGTTTCCTCCAAGATAACGCCGCCCACCTCTATGAACAAGCGTTATACTTATGTAACGATCATAATGATCAAACAGCATTGTTGACTGAGACAAAAAAAGTTAGGTTGTTGTGCAGGGAGATTATTATTACTACGAATTCGGTATAAAGCTCATCAACTTGACTGATTTGCATAAAGAGAAAGTGAGCATCCCTCAGAAGGAAAAGCGTTCTTCATAAAGAGCAAGTTATAGGACCAAATTAATGGAATGGTGCATTTCTGTAGAGAGTATCAGTTTATGGGTCGATTTCAACAAGAAATCAAAGGAAATCTAAATCACACAATATAAAAATGTAATTAAAAGCAACATGTTATTTAGATAAAAAGGAATTCAGTTTTACAGTGTTTTATAAAGTTTTATAAAACCTACTTTTACTCCAGTGATCTGGTCTTGCTCTTGTGTTGGAGGCACTGGTGACGTCTGTAACGTCACCTTTATGTAGCCTGTTTGATTATAAAGTGGAGGTTTGCACACGTCCAGGGACTTGAAAGGATGTTCACACGTCGGCAGCGGCTCCTGAGGCGCTTGCCAGTTATTCAAGTTATTTGGAGCCCATGAGGGCATGTACCGACTGATTCCTCTTATTACACACAAGGAGGTGGCACCTGTGAAGAGACATTTATCTTAATAACCTCTGAAATGTCACGTTGACCTGACGGGATTTCCGTCATTACTTCCACCCTGCCTCAAACTGATCAGACACCAACAGTGGAGGAAATCAAATTACAATCTCATGTCGTCTTGAGTATTTAAGTGAGGGTTGAGTTCTGCTGAAAGCTAAAAAAAAAGAAAAGTGTATTAGATCTACCATGGAATTGATTTTATCAGCAGCTATTTCTCATGGATCATTGGAAATCATTTCTATGAAAAAAGGCCCACAGCCTTTGGTTCCTAACCAGACGTGGAGGTCATGTGAAACTTCAATACAACTCAACTGGTTGCTAGATGACTTTGCCAATTGATGCACTTATCACAGTTGAATATAAAAATTACGGCTGCAAATTGTTCATTTTACACTGAATAAAAATCCTATTTAACCATTAGGATGTGATGATTTAATATACCTTTCTGCTACGCTCAAAACAGTGATTTATGTTGAATTTAAGATCTACAATTAAGAGCTGCTGACGTTTCATTTTTTATTTTCGTTTTAGTCCATTTAGGGGGGAAATAGTCGAGTTCTTGCAAAAAAATAAAATAAAAAATAGACATGGACATCCATGCTCTGTGCCACAAAGATTTTGTTTCTTTGGAGTCGTGCAGATTTCAGTATGAGATTCCTTCCGGCTCCGGCGGTGTCACATTGCCCCGCCTCCTAGTTACATCTCATGTCTGTCCTTGTCGCTTGCTCAAACGTTTCTACCTCTGTTATCTCGCACACCTTCTCACCACACGGCCTCCTGCTTCGCTGTGATATTCCCAAGGAAGTGCGATATTTATAGCGATAAAAACCGATGCCATGCACATTTGGGAAGGCGCAGTCACCTGATGTGAGCACTGCTGTGAGGAACACACAGAAGATGGTGTTGATACATGCATGAAGTCATGATTTATACTGTCCTGTTCAGGTCGGGTCGAGACAACACTCTGGACACACACACACACACACACAAATGGGCAATTTAGGGTCACCTAGTTTACATCCTGTGTCTTTGCTTCAATTCCTGCAGAGTGTCATTGTTAAAAAGAAACATTTCCATTTCCTCTTTTGCAGTTGAAAAAAAAATGGGGAATATCATTATTACTAACACAATATTTCCAAATCTGATACCCCAAGTGACAAACGCCTTGACTTCTGTATTTTGACTCGAATGTGTGCCTCTGGACATCTGGACATCAACGGACGTATTTAAACATCTACAACCGTCTGGGACTCTTGGGAAGGAAGAAAAGAGGAAGGAAGGCAGGAAACAAATTCACCAAAATAAAAAAAACGGTTAATATGTGTCTGTAGTGTATGTGCACAATGAGTCAGGATTGCGTCCGGAGATGTCTGGTTCACTGGGTATTTCCCAAAGATGCTGCGTTTGGTATTTATTTACGACTAACTTCACTTGACAGACTATGATTGTCTGCAAGGTGGTGGAGTCACTGGCTCTTTTCTCTCACCGCGATGATAGTCAAGGTGTGATTCTGGTGACTGGAGGCTGTTCTGTGGGGGGTTTGCATGTTATCTCAGTGCAGGGTTGGGTTTTCTTCAAATACTGCTCACACGGTGCAAACACTCTACATTGACTGTAGGTGTGCTTGTCTCTCTCTATCTGACACACACTTCAGTGACCTATGACCCTAGATTTCATTGATAGATTATTTTAACTCAACCTTTTGACAATCATTGACAAAAATGCCTTCTAGTTTTCAAATGCATTTCCCCCCCCCCCACGCAAAAAATATACTTGATTTAAAAAAAACCCCACAAAACACGAACTTGCATGTGCCAAAAAAAAAATGACTTACTGTTATTGACTCCAACTACTGACCACAAAGCAAGAAGTCTGCAAGAGTTTGGCAAAGTGTCAAAAAATCAACCACCAAGAACATTGTATAAAGGAAAACATAGTTGTTTTTTGGGTTTTTTTTTTTTAAACAAATTTCTTAAGAGCGGCAGACACAACACAACACTGAGACCCTGAGATCATTGCAAGCAAATGAGCATATAGCCTCAAAAGCCATGCGGTCAAGATGAGTTTCTAAAAACATTTATAATGCAACAGCTTAAAAAAAAAAAAAAAAAAAAAAAATTTGTATTGTGCACCGGTATTGTATTGACAAAATTGGCTTTATGTCAAGATTGAAGCAGTAATTGAAAATATAGTCATTTTCATCACGTGTGTTCTGCATCCCAACAAAGAAACACTTCAACTTTTGAATTTAGGGTGAAATTGAACTCCACGTGGCTTCGGGTGCCATATTGGCCTGGAACGTGTGTGTGTGTGGCTACAAGTGTTGAGTTTCATTTCTGCTTTTCTCCTGTGGGCACAAAGGGATCCAGCTGAAGGTGTGGATGGGTGAGAAGGAAAACTCTCAGTGTCTGTCTCCATAATGAACTCCCGTCTGCTCCGTCCAGCTGAAGCGACTCTAAACATCCCCCCCCCCCTGAAACCTTCACCTATGTCGGGCTCAACAGTGGCGCACGGTGGGCGCTGGCCTCCCCTGGCCTCCCCTGGCCTCCCCTGGCCTCGATCCCCTCAGATGCGAGGCATAAATCAAGGCAGAACCAAATTAGAATCTAAAAAAAGGAACGGAGTGGGGTATTTCGGCGAGCCTCTAATAACCCGGCTGCGTGTTCCGGGTGGAACAGTTGAGCTGGCGTCATGTACAAACCAAACGAGCCTCAGATGATAGCAATAGTAGTAATAATAATAATACCTCTCAGGAGAAGCACGGTCAAGAATGACCTGCTTGACTGCATGTTTCATTAGATATAGTTGCATATTGAAAGATGCTTTTTTGGACACGGAGAAGCTCGGCAACATAAACAAGCGTGTCGCTGTAGATCAGCCGCAGCCTCGATGCTAATTTTACGTAACGGGTTGTGTCAGGGAGGGAATCCTGCATCGTAACTTGCAGACCACATGGTCCAAGGCTAAAAAACGTATACCTCATTTATCATTGGGTGGGATGTAGTTAACAGCTGGCCACACTAGAAGGAAGCAGTGGGAAGAGGCAGTCACTCCCCTTTCTGGAAAGTTCTGGACCCACTATGACAAATACTTGACCGAGGTGATGCGTCTCGCTTGTTCGGTTTCATGAATCGGCGACGTTAAAGAGCGACTCCAGCGAACAGGGCCGGATCTGACAACAGCTGAAGCCACACGTTACAAAAGCCCCACGGGATTTACAACATTTACCGAAGCATCAAACTCTCCCTGCCAGCTGAGAATCTAAGATCTTAGCTGGAAGACGTCTGCAGACAAGTAAAGCTGGGTGCCTCTGGCAGGCTTAGAAACATGTGTAACCACGGTGCCAAGGATCTGATCTGTGCAAACATCTGAGAGGAACCTGGAGGGAGAAACGGCTTTTTGAAGGGTTAGCGGTGAAAAAACAAGGAGTTGCAGTGGAAATGTGTTGCGACAGTTGAAATAACCAGGCCTTTCTAGCAGCAAAGGAGAAAATAGTTGGATTAAACCTGACGAGACCTCTCTGAGCACATGTATTCAATGTATTGTGAAAAAACATAGATGATTTTAATTGATTTATAAAAAAAACCAAAACATTTCTTTTAAATGATCTTGGCCAGTTCCTTTCCTTTGCAAAGCCAGATTGCCCCTGTCACATGAAACTCACGCAGACACAGTAAGAACATGCAAACTCCACACAGAAAGGCCCGGGTGGTATTTGTAACACATGTTAACGTCACTGTGAGGCGACAGCCCGAACCACTGCGCCACCAAACTGCCCACTTCAAACATCAGCTGCTTAAAAGTGTTGGATTTATAGTTTCGAGCAGCGGTTCCTAAATGCTTTTGTCGAGGAATGCAAATTTCCACCATTGTAAAGCAAGGCAACCCCACCACCACATCCTGCATTTCTTTATTATGCTTTGTAACGACAAGTTTTCTTTTCTCTGAGACAAACTATTTCGGTTTACACACCCTATCGGAGCTGGTGCCACTTCTACTTTATGCATTCGGGTCTAATTTTGTCCGTTGCTTCTATAAAAGCCACAGTCTGTGAAGTAGTTTTCTTTTTTTGATTAATTCTCTTCAGCTTGTGGCCATTTAATGTAAATTATTAAACTTAGCAGTTTTGTGACAAATGAATTAAATGGGGACACTTATATATTTTAGAAATTAAAAACATCACTGGTTTAGAAAGGCAAATTTTTTCTTCTTCTATGAGATGGTTTCTAGAATAAGTTATTCAAACTTAATTCAAGTGTTTATTGGTATTTGCTCGTCGTATTTCAAACCTAATCCGTCCCAAAATAAGCCAGACACAAAACACCTGCAGCAGAGAGCGTGGACAGCAGCACGTTTATTTTATGCATTATGTATTTATGTATTTTATGATCAGATCTCCCTTTCCGGCTGTCCTCGCGCTTGAAACTTTCCTCCTCTCACTCTGTGTATGTTTTGCTCCGTTGCTATGGGCGGGGTCACACGAAGCCCCGCCCCCCTCCCCATCAGCATTACTTTTTTCACGCACGCTTACGTCTGCGGCGGCACTTCCGCATTCCTCCGCCCCCAAGAGTACTTAAACGGGGCTGACGCAACGGCCCTCACTTAGTCCCAGAACCTGCATCCCGGCCACGGCGCGTTATCGCCGCTCCTTTTTTGGGCGCTCCGCAGGTAAGCGTCGCTTATTAATTCCCCCGCCGTGTACATTTTTTAAAACACCCTGCGACGAGCCATTTTATATCTCAGCTGCAGTGCGGGAGGGGGGGAGAGAGGGGGGAGGAGGAGGAGGAGGAGGAGGAGGGTGGTGGGGGGGAGAGAAAAATACAAAGTGAAAAGTTTTCCGCGCGTGCATCGCGGCGACGTGTTGCCGCCGTTGTAGTCAACTGTCGCGCGACTGGACGTCGCTTCCAGATGCAGCTTGTCGCCAGGAGGTGTTTCCATCTCCGGGCTTTTGCTTCGCTTGCTGCTCCCGCTGCTGCTTGAACTGCGAGTCGCGGGCTCGTTATGTAACTCAAGCCCGCTCGAGGCGAAGGTCCTGTTTTCTTCCAGGCGGCTCGTCCTCATCCACGCTGTGAAGTTGTGCTTCTCGGGCAGATTGCTGCAACTTATTCCACTTCCTCAGTGCTCGCAAAATGGTTAAAGTCGGGAGAGCCGCGTTTGAAAGACTTGCAGGATTTGCGATTGTTGGATGCAAACTCCAACAATAGTGCCTTTCTATTCGCTTTACCGCTGTAAAGTTGTGCTTTTAGGCAGATTGCTGCAACTTAAGAGTCGATCTTCCACTTTAAAGTATTCACAAGTAGCCACATTTGCAAGACAAAGTTTTATTGAATAAATATGATTTAACTTTAAAAGTAAATGTCCAGTACAAGATGTCAGTCATCACAATAGTTTTTGAGTTCACTTTCCACTGTAATAACAAATAACACGCTCCTTCTCTCTGCAGCGTCCAAATAAAAGTTGCATCATTGACAGAAGAGGACTGACAAGTTTTCTCTGAGTGAGTATCATTGCATGCATTTTAAAGCAGATTATCCTGCCTTGGATCCAGACAAACCCCCCCCCATCATCATTTATTTCTTCCGAGAATACCCCTGTTTCGCCGTTACTTTTCTTGGCCCACTTCAGAGCAAAAGTGATGTAAATGAACTGTGAAGTTTCTCTGGCGGCGGAGAATGTGAGCCCGCGTTAGTTTACGCGTGTAATCTTTGCTTTGGCGCGTCCCCCGGTTGTAATTTGGCAACATTTGTTTGTCCTTTTGACGCACAACCGCCGCAAACTTTTCAAAGATCAACGCCGTATAAGTCGGAGGCCATCTAATCTGCCCTCAATAGTGCGAAGGTGAAAGGTCAATCGTGGCACGAGGGGAGGGGGGGGGGGGGAGGATATAAGTCAGTGACGTGCAGGTTCATGGGTTCAGTGTTTTCCTACACAGCTGCCGCAGTGCACGCTCCCACAAATACACGCTGCAGAGGGGAAACTATGTGCATGCTCTTTGTGTCTGCATCAGTGTTTGTGTGTTGTCTTAGTGAATGAGCGTGCACGTTGTAAGGGGGGGGGGGAAGGTGGTGGGGGTTTAAATGCCCCAGCGCCTGCCCGGGCACATCCGTGGGATGGTTTCCGCATAAACGGAACGCCGCAGTGGATTAATGGGGAAGGGCTGGCGAGCCGACAAGCAGCACACGGGGGGCCGGCGGGGGTTTGAGAGGCTGGGACGTGGGCGCGCAGGGTTTATTTTAAGTAGAAAATGCCTTCCAGTGCGTCTCTCGAGAGCGGGGGAACTGCCAAGCTGCACCCCCAGAACGCCGGGCAGACTGCAGGACTGCATTGCAGGCGAGAGAGCCGACGACGCAACAGCCACACTGGGAAGCGGTGCTGACGCTCGCTGCGGGTATCGCCCCTAGAAGAGGTGTTGAAGCCTAAAATAGTGAAAGTTTGTTTTGTTTTTAAAAGTCTGGTACATGGTTATGTCAAAGAAAATCCGACTGCACCGACCCTCGCCCCAAACAAATGGGAGTGCTTCAACAGCGGGGGGGTTGTTTAACCACCGTACAAGTGTCTGCTTGACGTGGGGCAGATGAGGAAATGTCAGAGGACAAAGTATGAGCCGGCATTAAAGTGACGACCACACGTTGCATAAGAGGCCCGATTGCTGCAACAGGCTCCATTCAATCGTCTTTTTTTTTAGTTGTTTTCGTGGACCCGGTTGGCCAACATCTCGTCGGGGGGGAGGATTGCGCATAACTGGCCCCGGGATTGGTCCCTGTAAGCAACGCGCCGTACGTTTTTTAAAAAAAAAGGCTTTTTGTCTGCGTTTTGCATTTCGATTTCATTTAATCCCACGTCTGAGCCGAGCCAAAGCTCCCGTGCCGAGAGTCTCGTCGTGACTCGCGGGGAGAAATGGCAACGTTCTAATAATTCAAGTGGGACCACCCAGACGCGGGACATAGATGAGTGACTATTTGAATGGCGAGGCGGGCCGAGCAGGAGCCCCGCCAACCATCACACGGTGGCGTTCCAATGAAGGCCGCGTTCAACGCTTTGTGCTTAATATTTGGCTCTTTCGGACATATTTCTCATCGCTCAGCTGAGGGTGGGGTTAAGCTCTGCTCACTTTCTGCTTCCGCCGAGGGTCTCATGCTCACCGACAGCTCCAGCAGGTCGAATCTGAACTGCTATGGGAAGGTTGCTCCGCCGTCACGAGGAGCTCCGAGAGGTTCCTTCTCTCCGTCCCACCAATAGAAGCACCGAAGAGCAGAATTGGAAAAGCCGAAATGAACCCCGGGGTTTCCCTGTCGTGACGAGTCCCCCGCTCCCGTGACGAGAAGTGAAGCGACCCGGGAGCCGGCGCATCCTGTCCGTGTCCTGCCTCGTCCCTCCAACGAAAATATCAGAAGGGGAGGGGGGGGGAGGAATGTCGATACTGTATATTTGGACTGTCCTGTCCTCGAGGAGAGCCGGTGCCAAATTCCCCGAGTTTCCTCAGAGGATTGCGAAAGCCTGTAACTCGACACACGGGCCTGACTGAGTGCAGACAGTAATGATGATCGCCCAGACCTTGGCCGGAGATTGAGCCGCAGACGCTTTTTTTTTCTTCTTTTCTGGCGTTAGAGCTGTAAAAGCTGCTCATGAAAGTTGTAATTTTTTTTTTTAGAGATGCTGGAGTGTGTGTATGTGTGTAATGCAAACAACGTGCTCTCGTAATCCCAAAGTCGACGACGATAAAGTCACGCTCAGGTGATGATACACGGGAAAGTGTGCGTTTCGTTGGGGGATTTAAAACTTCAAGCAAGTACCTTTTTGAGGAGACGACGGCATCAGGGAGTGCTTAATCTGCTCCCTTGTGAGAAGCGACGGCGTATATATGTAATGAGAAGACTTTTGAAAGGCCCCAGCCCTTCTACCTCCCCGTCGCTTTAAGGAATGAGGATAATAGGGCCTCCAGTCGTGCCGCAGGCTGTCGGTAAGGAGTTGGAATTCCTCAGCGCTACTAATTGCTCTCAGGAAATGGACACATTTGGTCGAACCGAAGACAGATGGGGAGTACAAGCACCGAAAGCAGAAAGCGGTACAATATTATATACACGGGACCCGCGGCCTGTACATTGAGGACCCGTGGACTGGGCCCTCGGGCAAGACCCTCTTCCTGCACACCCCTGGCTCACGTGCAGTCTGGGGTTGGTTTTGGGCCGCCGCCAGACCCTCCGTCGAGCGCTGTTCTATATTTCATAACCCAAGACGTGACATTTTGCGGCGCCCCGCCCTTGCGCTTTGCAAGCCGGTCCCCTCCCGGGCGTCCTCGGGGCTGTGTAGGTGTCTTTGTCCGCGGCCACGGCTTTTCTGCTCCAGTGCAAAAGCACAGTGCCGGCGTTGCGTCATCAAACGCTGACCACTAATCCTCCACTGCAGACTGCCGCTGATCATAGGAGAGAGAGGGAGGAGGAGGAGGAGGAGGGGGGGGGAAACAAAAAAAAAAACATGCCTTTTTTGGAAAAATTAGCCACGAAGTGTCGTTTTTCTTCGTTTCCGAAAAGTTCCACGTTTACACAGAAACACTGGAAACGATGTAGTTTTTTTTAATGTCGGGCCGGTTCGACTATAACCCTAAGTCCCAGGAGAGTATGGAGCGGGAGTCATGACACTCTGGAGGAAACCTGGTTCTTATTGTTTGCCTACTGAGCATGTGCAGAAGAACGATTGGCTATGCAGTAGCAGCGTTTCTGCCATTTACACAGTCGGCAAAAGAAGACGTTGTGTTTTTAGTGGCCCCGCCCCCCGACACGACTTCTCGCTAGAAACCCTTGTCATGTAAACGGGGCCTCAAATTACAGTGTGATCAGAGCATGTGGTGTCACACCGTTTGATCTGATCAGACTCCATGTAAACGCCACATCTGATTGCTCCCCACTAACTTCACCGCGCGACGACTGATTGAGGCCGAAGACGACGAAACGGATTATTGTCTCTTATTGATGAGGCTCTGAACAAAAACAAGCCCCACGTTGCCATTCTGGTTCCTTCATGCAGCGTTTGTAAATGGAACAATCTCCTCTTTCAACTGGAATCAATTGAAAGATGATTGTCAACTCAATGAGTGGAAACGTCACCGGCACAAAGGCTATAGAGGAGCAATAACCCACTTATTATTGATATTATAATAATAGTTTCACGTGCAATGACTCATTTTGTCGGCTGACATGATGTGCAAGAGTGAAGATCATTTAAAGCCTCACGGGGTCGATCTCGTAACAAACTAAAAAAGTATCATGAAGGATGGTCGTCTTGCTCCGCACCTCATTTCACCTTTTTTTTTTTTTTCTTTCCTTTGGAGGCAGTGAGTAAAAGTATGTCTTGAGAGGGACTGATTCATGTGAGCTGACGCTGTCCAGAGAGAACCAAGGTTTATTTCTCTCTCTCTCTCTCTGTGTGTGTGTGTGTGTGTGTGTGTGTGTGTGTGTGTGTGTGTGTGTGTGTGTGTGTGTGTGTGTGTGTGTGTGTGTGTGTGTGTGTGTGTGTGTGTGTGTGTGTGTGTGTGTGTGTGTGTGTGTGTGTGTGTGTGTGTGTGTGTGTGTGTGTGTGTGTGTGTGTGTGTGTGTGTGTGTGTGTGTGTGTTGGCTTCAGCGGCATGTTTCAACAAGCCGTTACTGAGGAATGGGGGGCTTTCCGAGCACGCCGTCTGACTGGGCAGGGTTCGGTTACACCGAGTCGAACATCAGCCGATCCAATAGACATTAAATAGGATTATTTCTGAATGACTTCTTCTTTTTTTTCTCTCTCTCTCTGTCTGTCTGTCTGTTTCCTGTGAGAAGTTGTGTTTATCCAGGTTGACGCATAATTCAAGTCTGTAAACTGGAGTGTGCTCAGCCATCCTTGGCTCTGAAAGTGTTTTTTTTTTTTTTTTACTCACTCATTCTTCAGTTCCCGTGGCTGCTCACTCAGGCTGCAGTCATTCCGTTTGAATTCCATCGCAGTTTATCGACCAGCATGAGTCTGTGAGCGAAAGTTGCGATCGCCGACTCTGCAACCGTCCAGACCTATAGAGGGAAGGGAAGAGACGGGCCGGTAAAATGTTTAAGTAATAAAATGCCTCCCGAGACGCTGAACCTGCAACACTGCGACTTGGAGAACAAGTCTGAGAGGGGAGTGTGTATGAAGCCTGACTGACTGATTGTAGCGGTTGTGGAGTTCATTCAGTTCCTTACAAGAAAAACAGAGGAACGACAATATCTCAGACACAAACTCTGCTCTGTGTTCACAATGAGGTTTTGTGCAGTCGGGCCAAAATGATGAAATGTTGTGAGAAGACCAGGCTGACCCACCCAGTGGCTGCTGGACTTCATCCAGTTTTCTGGATTAAAGATGACTTTAACTTCACCTCCTCGTCCTTCAATTGTTACGACGCGTTTGTGTGTGATAAGGCCACTGTCATTACAAATGCCGAATGTTTTCGAACTATCATAATCCATCAGGGGCAGAGGTCTGCAGCCTGTGGCTCTTCAGCCCTCCTGTAGTGGCTCCCTGAAGCTTTCACTCAGTTATAGTCCAAAAAGACGTTTTATTTTATTTACACAGGTCATTTTTTTTTAAATACGGAAGAGGATTGGGGCCACTGTGGGGAAAAAAAAAAAAAACCCTGACTTCTGACTTTTTTTTTCTCAGGATTCTGACTTTCTTTTTCTCAGGATTCTGACTTTCTTTTTCTCAGGATTCTGACTTTCTTTTTCTCAGGATTCTGACTTTTTTTCCCTCGGGATTCTGACTTTTAAACTCGGGATTCTTACTTTTAAACTCGGGATTCTTACTTTTAAACTCGGGATTCTGACTTTTAAACTCGGGATTCTGACTTTAAACTCGGGATTCTGACTTTAAGAGTCGGAATTCTGAGAAAAAGAAGTCAGAACTCAGGGTTTCTTTCCCACAGTGGCCCTTATCCTCTTCCGTATTAAAAGGACTTTATGAAAGAAAAAAAATATATATATAACTGCTTTAAAAGAAATTAAATGACCTGCATTTCTAAAAGGAAAACTTTTAAAATGGGGTAAAAAAAAACATGCAAAGGGGTTTGGGGGGGGGGGGGGGAATCCAAAATGGTTAAAACTGCTGAAATTGTCTCAAAAATTCTGTAATGTAAAAAAAAAAACATGATTTTACTGCTATTGTTTGATTTTTCAGTAGTTCAGGCCGTCCATCCATCCACACGTATAGCAGGGCGGTGAAAACACACAACTGTAGTTCTCTATGGGACGAAAGTGTTGGTCTGGGGGAATTAATGCTGGAGTGTGAAATCCCTCAGACGCGACCGTCTCATGCTTCAGTATCGATTCACACTTAGTGAAAGTGAGCCGATTGGCTCTGTGCCGCGCAGCACCACAGTAAAACCCTGTCCCACTGTAAAAAAAAAACAAAAAAAAACCCCAGTGTGGGAACAGCCCAGAAGCAGGGTGGAGTGCAGCAGAACTCCGTTACATAACCACGACTTTTTTCTTTTTTTTCCTTTCTCTCTCCCCCTCTGCCGCCTTTTGTAAGAGACACATTCTTCCAGCCCTGCACAAATATATGTAATATATGTAAAAACCTGGTGTAACTTCCAGTACAATGGTCGCCAGCGGAGTCAGCTGTTTGTGCAGCGGCCCACAATGCACCTCTTTGTTGGTTCTACATCAGAGGGGCTTTTTGTTCACTTGGGTGCAAAAAAAAAAAAAAAACAACCCGTCGCCGAATGCCGACATGAATTAGGTTATTAATGCCAAAAGGCATGTTACTGACATAACGCGCCTGGAGGAAACTCCTGGTCGCCGTGGCGTTGGGAAGCGTCAGTAGCGACACTCTCATCTGGAACGTCAGAAGCAAATCCAAAGTCTGACAGTAATTAGAGACATCTTTAATTCTCCAGCCACTTCCTTTATGCCTGCACAGCTTCTCTCCCCCTTTTTTTTCTTCTTCTTCTTCTTCTTCCTTGACTATATTGAAGAGTGTTGCGGTGGAGCTCCAAACTTGCCCCAGATTGTTGAAAGAGGGCGGTGGTGGAACGTGTGAGAGCCGCCTGATCTGTTTTCCCTTTGATATCCTCCGAATCCTCTTTGCAAAAAAAAAAATCCAACTGAGCATCCGACACTAAAACCATCACAAGTGTGTGTGTGATCACACAGTGTGTGTGTGTGTGGCTGCAGACACTGGGAAGTTTTTTTTTCCAGCTGCTGAGGTTTTTTTTTTTTTTTTAATCTCCATAATGTTTTCTAGCAGTTTGATTATTAAGAACGGAAAGCAAAATAAACCAAAAGCAGCCAATCGAATAAACAAATGAGCCAATGGATAATGTGACACACAACTTTCGGCAATGTATTTTTATTTTTCATTTATTATCAACAAAGCAACTAACTGATGTAGCTGAAAACTACAAACCAATAGACAAATTTAAAAAGTCTACCCTCGGTTTCACACGTTCTTTTCAACACAAGAGGTTATTTGAGCTACTTTGAAATGTTTTATGCTGAAGATTATATAAAAACCAAACTTATGGATAGAAATTCTCGAAAACTGGTTATTTTAAGTCCTTCAAGCTGAAAAGACTTAACTTCATTGTTTATTCATTTATAGAACCAAGGATTTAATTGGTTGTTATTTCAGTCTGGAGGGAAATAAAACTCCAGTCTTTAAAAGAGGTGTGTTCACTCCACTTCCCACTTGAAGGCTAAAAGAAGCTGCACTGGATATTTTATAGTCAGCAAGTTGTTGTTTTTTTATTTAAAGTCTTGATTTTTCTCGCCCTGATCGTCCCCTCTCTTCCTTCCTCTCTCTCTCGCACCACCAACAGCGGCGGCGGCGGCGGCGGCCGGGTCGGACATGATGCCGGGACAGATCCCTGACCCTGCGATGGCGGCGGGCTCCCTGCCCAGCCTGGGCCCGCTGGCGGGCATCTCGGCCACCACGCTCACCGATCAACTCAAGCTGGCCGACTTCCGGCAGCTGGGCACCATGCTGTCCCCGCTGCACTTCCTGGGGAGGCTGGGGAAGAGGCCGCTGCTCATCAAGACGGAGGTGAGGGGGGGGGGGGGGGGCAGGAAGAGATGACGGGGCGAAAGAGGAAGCGGGGGGGCGTGTGAAAGATGCAGCGTCAGGTCGAGGGGCCGGAGGCGTCAGGATGTTTCAGGCCGTCGCCAGAGTTGATCCCTGAGGCTCTTGTGTTTCAACTTTTTAGGTCGTAGTATAAATTTGGTTCCAGTTGAGAAGACCAATGATCACGTCGTAAACCGCGTTACTCCTTTCTCCAGCGGCGCTAGCGGCCGCCGGCGAGGAACGTTTGCGTTCCCTCTCCACAAGAGACCCATTTTCACGTTGACCCGTCATTTCTGTCCTTCCAGATGGACGAGGATGAAGAAAGACGGAAACGCAGGAGAGAGAAAAACAAGGTGGCGGCGGCGCGATGCCGAAACAAGAAGAAGGAGCGGACGGACTTCCTTCAACGGGTGAGTTCGCGGCTCCGCCCACTTTCACGTCCTCCGAACAGAACGACGCCGAGGTTCTGGCGTCCAACGTGTTTATCTACACGTGACGCTCATGCAGGATTGTTCTGAATGTAAATTCCCGCCCTGGAAATGGACAATAAGAGTTGTTTTCTGGCCGGTTGGTCACCAGTATGTCCCCCGTCTCTGTCCAGGAGTCGGAGCGTCTGGAGATGGTGAACTCGGACCTGAAGGCCCAGATCGAGGAGCTCCGTCTGGAGCGCCAGGAGCTGATGGTGATGCTCAACCGCCACCGGCCCACCTGCATCGTGAGGACGGACAGCGTCAAGACCCCCGACGGCGAGGCCAACCCGCTGCTGGAGCAGCTGTCCAGCGAGGACAAGTGAATCCAGGGGAGGAGGAGGAGGGGGGGGACACTAAGAGTCCCCGAAGAACCCAGACTAGCACCGCCGCGCCCGCCGTTTCCCTAATCGAAACCTCAGCTGGCATTTTTTTTCTTTGAAATCTTCTCGAAACATGCAACTCGAGCTCCCCGAGACTTTTCGGAGACTCTGAGGCCGCGGGTCTGTCCGCTACATAGCGGCGGCGTCCTCCACACCCGCCGTGCCGCTGGCCGCCGGCCGCCGCTCGGAGCATCTCGACAATAAGGGACCAATGGAGACGGCGCCCGAGGAAACGCACTGCCGTCACCACGGCGCTCCGTTACAAAAGCCCTGAGGAGACGGCGTGGCCCCCCAAGGCTTGGCGCTCCGCAGTTTTTCCTACGTATGCTAGCCGATATATAGCGGTGTAGAGTTGTTAGGATACAATACTCAATACGAATCCACCAGGAGTAGTGTGTGTCTGTTTGTTTGTTTTTTTTTAATGTTGATTTGTATACTCTGCCTCGACGATGGCAGTTAGCGGTTGATCCGACCTGTGGTGACGCTGGCGTCATGAAAAAGCACATATACACAAAAACATGTTTACACGAGTCGTCTGTCCATTATTGTACTTGTTTTTATACTGCTTTGTAATACATAAACCTATACGAAATGCCTGTCGATCACTTGACGTGATTTTTTTTTTTTTTTTTTTACATTTTTTTTTTTTTTGTCTCTGTCGTGTTTCGCTGTCAAACAGCCGCCAAGAACCAGCAGGAGTCTCTTCAAGCTGCTCTGCACTTGTATCTCTACTCTTGTTTTCGCCGCCCCCGAATAGATTGAATTTTATTTTCTAACTACATAAAGAGAAAAAAAAACAAACAAAAAAAACCAACGAAAGAAAAGTGTGTCACTTCTTCTTCTTCTTTTACAGCTCGACATATTTTCTCCGGTGGATTCCTCGGCTTTGACATGACCGCTGCCAGGCGGCAAACATTGTGCAATTGTGTTTTCTTCCACTGAGGCACGTTGCCAAAGTCAAAGCCACACTTTCATTTGCACAACTCTGAACAGGCCATTCATGATTTTTTTATTTATTTTTTGTTCTTCCTCCTCTTGGGCCTGGTTCCTGTAGCAGGCTTTGTTAAAGTCCCAGCATTGCCCATAGTTCCTGATTGAATTTATTAGGCCACCAAACTGCTATAAATCCCAGAGTTAAGCGGTATTGTCGTATCTAGAAGGGGCCGTACAACAAAAAAAGGTTAAAGTGCATAGTCATAAACCATACCAGGGGTTTGACTCAGGAGCCACGTCTGGCTCTTTTGCTGAGTCATAGCAGCTCCCTGAAACTAAGTTTAAATAAACTTGTTTGGTTTTTTTTCCCCCTCTAAATCTGCACATCAAAAGAGCTCTTATCTCCTAAAACTAAAATAGCTGAAAATTAAAAATTCATCAACACAACCAAAATGTCTAATTAAAAACAACTTTAACAAATTAAAAATGCTAAAAAGTATTTAAGGCTTAAAAAAAATCTTATACAGCTAAAAGTGACTAAACGCAGCAAATAAATAAATAAAACTAAGAAAAAGTGGCCAATAGTTTTTTAACAGATAAAATCCCTTAAACCCGTCAGTTCTCGTTTATTCTCGCGTGTTTCTACGAGATGTTGAGACGAAGACAACAAGCGCGAGTCTCTTGATTATTAACTGACACGTCACTAATTTACCAGTAAGAACAGAGAAATTTGTCTGAAAAGCTGAAGGTAAGGTTTAAGGTTCAAATTTTTCAAGTAGTTTTAAATTGACTATATTAACTATGTTAATTAAAGAGTCTTAATAAGTGCTTTCTATTCACAAGCTGTTTAAAAGAACTATAATATTTCACCACAGGAGGCCTCTCAATCTACAAATAGGTAAGATTGTTGTAATGTGGTTTATAAATGCAGTGTATTTAAATTAAGTTAATATTGGCTGAAATTGAATAATAATGAAGAAAGTCCCTCAGAAATTAACTACCAGCCGCCACTGGTTCAAAAACACAGTAGCTTGAATCCACGAAAAAAACTGTTCAAAACTGCTAAAACAGCTGGAATTAAAAAATAATTCTAAAATGCCTAAAGTGGCTAAAAGCAGCTAAAAAGCCTGAAATCCCTTAAAGCTCCTTAAACAGCAAAGATCCAAAAACACAAATGACAAACACACCAAAGATTGAATCCATTAAAATAACTAAAACATAGGCAATTGTGCTAAACTGTTAATGACAAAAAAACGTGTGTTTCAAATTGCAGTTATGAAACTTCTCCCTCCGACTTCATGAGCTGTGTTCACTTCATTTCAATGTCCGACATGTTTTGTGGCTCCACGTGGATTTTGCATCGCTCCCCTCAGAATATATACAAAGTGAAATAACCAATAAAACAGGACACACATTAAATAAGTAATGTTAAATTCCAGACTAGGTAATAGCAGCACAGAAAGGATGAAATTCACCACAACACAGCTAATTATAGGGAGGCGTTACAAAGTCTTAATGCCACAGGAAGGAAAGACATTTTATATAATCCGTTTAAATGTTCAACACGTGTTGCAGCTCCAGGTAAATTTGATTTTGGTGGAAAATGAGAAAACAATATGGCTTTTCTCCTGAGCTGAAGTTAAAAAAAGATCAATCCTCTGCTGACTTTTCACTGAAACAATGAAGCTCAAATGGTTTCTTACTGATTTATTCAACTCTTATTTCCCATTCTATATCTATCTATCTCTCTCTCTCTCTCTCTCTCTCTCTCTCTCTCTCTCTCTCTCTCTCTCTCTCTCTCTCTCTCTATATATATATATATATATATATATATATATAGCTTCTTTACATTTTTTGCCATTTCCCCATTTCTTTCCTAATTTAGATAATTAATATTATTAATATGATTGTTGTTTTTCTTAATTACTATCACTTCTTAATTACTAACACTATCCTTTTTTTTCCTACATTTTCTAAAGCCGAGTGGATTCTGTCATATGTGAGATAGTGTCACTATCAAGAAAAAGCCCAAAATAAACAAAGTTTGCCAAAAAAATATCAAAGACGAAGTTTTCGGGTCAGATTGAGACACTGCGGAGGTTGAAGAGTTTGCTGCAGATTGAGAATATTCCCGGTTAAATGTCGCCATCAAGTGGACGTTTGTATGAACTGCAAGATCGAAACTGTGACGATTCCAATGGCAACACGAAAGACACCAGTTTATTCTAAAATTCTCCACGAGTTGGTCCCACAGAGACGAAATAGATTTGCGTTCATGGTAGTAAAAGGAAACCACACGTTCTAAACTCTAAAGTACTTGAAGTACTCGAACCTTGATGATAGAAATATTCAGGACATGAATGAATGAATGGTTAGAAAATGGAGAATTGGTCAAAATGGTCAAAATTTGATAAAAAAAAAAACAACAAAAAAAACAACCTTGAATAAAAATAATGATCCTGATTTTAAAGACTCAATGTGTTTGTGATGGAAGGTTCTGACCATCGCTTGGTTGACGTCACTCGTCACTGGCGTTACCTGAAAGCAGCTGGTTTCTGAAAGTCCCGCGGCCTCGTCTCAGCTTGGAGGGACTTCCTGGGTGTCGTGGCGTCATGGAGGCGGCTGGCGCAGCTTCTCGGGAGGAGCAGCTGGAGGAGCAGCTGGAGGAGCAGACGTGCGACGGGGCAGGAAGCTCGGGGTGGGACACCGAACTGGACGACGCCGGTAGGTCAAAGCGTCTTCCACCCTCCTCCTCCTCCTCCTCCTCCTCCAGCCGCCATCCCGCCGATGGTTTTGTCCCTCCATTTGTTTCAGACGAAGGGCGTCCGTCCCGCGCGGAGCGCTACCTGCGGGCCTGCAGGCTGATCGGCGCCGCCCCCGTCTCCGCCTTCGTCCGGGCCGCCGGCGACGCCACCGTCAACCTCAACCACTACGGCGTGGGCCCCCGGGGCGCCAGGGCTCTGGGCGTGGCCCTGCAGGTAGTCCTCGCCGCTGGACGGGACCTCCGCCGGACAGCAACGAGGAGGTTTAGTGTCTGTTTGTTTGTTTGTAGGGTGACAAGGTCGTCACCAAACTGGAGCTGGAGGACAACGGACTTCAGGCCGCCGGGACGGCGTCCCTGATGGAGATGCTCCGATCCAACGTCACCATCGAGAGCCTCGTGACTGATTTTAAACACCGTTGGCGCCTCGGTCAGCTGTAAACATCCCCCCTGGCGTTCATTTCATTGGTTCTGTTGTTTTTGTTTGTTTGTTTGTTTTTTTCCCTCCAGAACATCTCCCACAACCAGTTGGGTTTTGAAGGCGCGTCGCTGGTTTCCATGAGGCTCCTGCACAACTTCCACGTCAAATCCATCAAACTGTCGGGTAAACGGCGACGCTCCCCCCCCAACCCCTCACCAGTACGTCAATTCATCTCCGCTCCCTCGTTCTCTTCAGGCAACGGCCTGGACGACTCCGCCATTGAACTGATCGTAGACGCCTTGACGGTGAGTCCAGAGGAGAAAGGCCGCGGTCGGTCACGTCGAGCAGCTCCACCTTTTTACACCCGACCCTTGTGTTGCAGTACGACAGCGTGGTGGAGGAGCTGGACCTCAGCGGGAACCGATTCGGCAGCAGAGGAGTGGAACTGCTGAGTCGGCTGATGGGTACTCGCCGTCTACTTCCTCATGGCGGCTGGAGAAACGGATTGCAGATTGCAGAGGACAGAACAGCAATCACACACGAATAATTTTAGAACATTACATTTTCCAACAGTTTGGGTCGTTGTTACATATCGGGCTCTAACAGGGTATATGTTTGTATAGCAATACAGAGAAACACATGTAAATCACTGTATTATTGCAATTTCGGCTCATTCGTCTACGGATTGATGGACTTTTCTCTCATTTGTTTCAGGCAAAAACGATCACATGAGAATCTTGGACCTGAGCTGGAATCGTCTGCGCGGAGCGTCGTCGCTGTTCGCGGGTCTGGAGGTGACCAACACTCACGCATCAAAAAAAACCCAAACCAAGCGAGAGCCGCTCTCCACCTCCACCTCTCCGCCCGTTGCCGCCCTCAGGTCAACGGCAGCCTGGAGCAGCTCCTGCTGTCGCGCAACAACCTCGGCCAGCAGGAGGCGACGGCGCTGAGCCGCGCGCTGCAGGCCAACGGCACGCTGCGGCTGCTGGACCTCAGCGGCAACGCCGTGGACGACGGGGTGGCGGGGCGGCTCCGCCGCGGTCTGGCCGCCAACGGCGGCCTCGGGGTCCTGAAGGTGACTTTGCGATCCCGGTGCCTTGTGCCACTCCCGCCTCCGGTTGGCGTCGTCACGCTTTGCTCTGCGCAGCTCGCCTGGAACCCCATGACCAGCGCCGGCGCCCTGGATCTCCTCGCCGCTGCTCTGAGCAGCAAGTCTGCCCTGGAGACCCTGGACATTTCTGTGAGTTCCAAATCTCCATACTCGCTGACGACAAAGTGTTTTTTGCACATTTACCGACGTAGGAATGGAACTCAGCTGTAGGTTTAAAATCCGAGTGAAATGAAAATTCGACCTCCAAAACACTCTGGCTGTCGCTTCAAGGATCCTTTTTATGCTAACTGGCCGATGGGTAAAATGTCAAAACACGGCAATGTGCGAGAAAATAGCCGATAAACAGTGGTATTTTCGCTGCTGGGCGGAGCTTCTGACAATAATAGAGTGACGTCACTGGTTGTGCACACGCCCAAGTTGTGTTTACATTATGGAGGATCAGAGTTTTGACAACGAAGAGGCTGAATTCAACGATATTTCATCATCATCATCATTTCAAACCCAGTGATTTATGAAGAAGACACAGAAGGGTCGTTCTGCCATCGGTGACCCCGTCTGGAACATGTTTGAGGAAGCAGAAGACGATTTGTCCTCCATTCGTCCTCGTCTCCTCGTCTCCTCAGCCTCAGCAGCCGCCAGTTTTCACCTTTGAGGCTTCATGACTTTTGTGAGAACGACCGGCTTCCTGGATCATGTCGAAGCGCTTTTCCGACTGCGCGGAATCACCGAAGATGAGTCCAGGTATTACTTGATCGTCTACTAGCCGCCCGAGCTAGCGGCTCCCGCTAGCCACGTGAGCTCCTTTTCTCCTCTCTCGGGTCTCTTCCAGGCTCAATCTTTCGTCAAGGATCATAAAACGCCGACTATAACTTCAAAACACTGTTAAAACCTGGATATTTAAGAGGGAAACAAGCCAATATAAACACAACAGATCGAGATCTACACAACTCTTGACGTCACGCCCACGAAGAAGGATTCCCCCGACTTCCTCGGCTGGAGATTCAAAATTCAAATAACTTTGTTATGCAACAACAGTGGTGGGGCTAGTCGGAGAAACCTTAGAAGTAGAACCCCAACTATCGTTTTTTGCAAAGTAGTGTTTTACATTTCACTAGGCCTTTATAGCAAGTTGTTCAATTGTTTTATAGATATGTGGGACATCATGAGGGTAACGGTGTGTGTGTGTGTGTGTGTGTGTGTGTAGGGCGTGTTTGTGTGTGAGGACTTCGTACAGCGGCTGAACGCAGCCCGGCGGCGGCGGAGGCCCACTCTGGACGTGCAGCACAGCGTCATGACCGTCGTCCCCGGGAACTTCGCCGCCCTGCAGGTGTTGAAGGTGGGTGACGGGGAGAACGAGGTTAAAACCCCCCCCTCCCCCTCGCCTTCGAGCAATCGCAACACTGAGCGCTCTGCGCCGACGCAGGAGTCCCTGGAGAGGAGGAGCACGAGCATGGCGGAGTTCTTCCAGGCGTTGGACAAAGACGGCAGCATGCAGGTCTCCACCGCCGACTTCAGGGAGGCCGTACGGGTGAGGCGCTCACCCACAATGCACCTCGTCACCGACGGCGTCAAAAGTGAGTGAGTGAGTGAATGTTGTCTTGGCATGCAGGACGGCAACATACCTCTGGGCCGACACCAGCTCAGCTGGCTGGTCAGGAAGTTCGACAGGAGCTGCTCAGGGTTCATCAAGTACAGGTCAGAAAAATACAGGAAATAAAAACAAACAAAAACTGAACAGAAGCGACACAAAAGGAGACGTTTCGTTGCTCGTCTCACCTCTTCCTCTTTGTTCGCAGTCAGTTTGTGTGAAGTGACGAAGGAGACGCCTGAAAAATAAATTCAAACATTTTTTTTGGTTTTCTCCCATCTGTTTGGCCTCAGAAGTTTGTGTGTGTGTGTGTGTGTGTCCAACTGGCATCTTTTCACGTTCTCACCTCATTCCACATCAGCCTGCTCCACTGCTCTTGACCTCTGACCCCCCCGCCCCCCTAACCAGCTGCACCGACCGTCCTCCGCTCCATCCAGAAACCATCTTGTGGTATGACAACAACAGAAGAAGAAGAGCGCCGGCGTCCAACATCAAAGGCGGCCGGGGGGACGAGGAAGAATAGCGCCAGATGTGGGCTGGTTGTTCGGTCACACTCTGAATGGATGGTGTCCTGCAAGGGGGGGTGGTGGTGGTGGTGGTGGGGGGGGGCAGAGGATGATGAATATGGATGCTCGCCGTTACTCATGCAGGCCCCGCCGGCGAGCGAGGCGCTAATCGAGGGCGTGCTGGTGAATTGTCTCAAGGTGTGATTTCCATCAGGTGGCGGCCACAAAGGAGACAAAGGCGAACGCTCCTTTCACGACCAACTGTCCAACTCCGCTTCATATGTTTATCCGACTTTGGGGATTCGGGAGGTTTTTAATGTGATCCGGTTGATCAGTTCACGCAGATAACAAGCAGGTACGTCGGCACTGAAGTGGGAGAGTTTAGCCGACAACTGTGCTCAGAGACGCTGAGAACCACAATGGTTTGAAAAAAATAAATAAAAATGCTCTGACTTGTTGGAAAAACAACTTTTTCAAATGCTTCTACTGCGCATGACGTATGGAGTAAGTACCGTCATTCCTGGAGTGCACATGAATATAAGTTGCACACCAAATTTATATATATATATATATATATATATATATATTAAAAAAGAAAGGTTGGAGTTACGTGATGCACCTGAACACATCACCAATGTATTGAAGCTCCTTAACCTTTAAAAATCCATAAATCAGCCTCGGCATCGTTTAAGCCACCGGGTTCAAAGCGCGTGGAAAAAAAAGTAGCGGCCTATAGTCCAGAAATTACGGTAGTTCTTTTTCACACGTGTGAAAACGTGTTGCTACAGGTCCTGTGTCCACACGAGCCAAAAACCATGTTTTCTCAACGTCGTTCTTAAAAGAACCACACAGTCACTGTGGCCATGGCTCAAAATGATGTCGTAAACATGCCAGGCCACTAGGTGGTGCTGTAACTGCATGAGAAATACACCAAACACTGGAAGAAGACATGGAAAATCCAACATGTCGCTTTATTAGACGGACTATCAGTGCGACCGCTTAACTCGTCCCCGTTGCGTCACATAACTCACAATAGTTCCTAGTGTTACAAGCTTTTCTGTCATTTTCGTGTAAACATCCGACATGGAAAGTGTACTAAAATATTCTACTCACGTAAAAGTACAAATACTTGCAATACGTGCAAGTAAAAGTTTTAGTCTAAAAATGTAGTAAAGTAAAAGTAAGACAAAGTTCAAGAAAGACAAAGATATAAATCTGAAAGTAGTTGTTCTTAATGGAAAGAACAAAATTAAATTAAATGGCAGTAAAACTAAATCAATAAGACCAAACTATATTATTATTTCATATGAAACTGTGGTTTAAATAATAGTGCAGCATCGCCAAGTTGATTACAAGGGCTGAACCGTTGTGCTGCAATGCACCATGGGAGTATTAATGACATTTTACTTCAGGGGCCAAATGCCGTCAAGTTTCACCTTGAGTGGGCCGGACTGGTAAAATATTGGTATAATAACATTTAAATCAACAGTGTATTATGTGGTGGAAGTGTCTATGTTTGTGTAAGATCACGTAATTACCACAGAAAATAATGACAATCTCAACATAAGGTCATTTTAAATTAAACATTCTGGTGCAAAGTCCAGTGAAGAGTCATAAAAAAAAACCCTCCTAACTTGGTGGTTTGACCGGATTGGAGCCTTTAAACTTTAATCTCATACCGTCATGGTGTTCCTGCTGGATATTTCAAAAATAAAAGCCTCTGCCATTAACGAGTCGGCATTACCAGAAGTGCTTAATCTCAGACGATGGTGTTTCATGTTGCTTGACAGGTAATTACATCCAGAGTGCAATTCTCTGAAGACATTAATTTATTGGTTAAATTCGACACTGTTGGGAGATTCAGCGCAGTACTTTTTATACAAACATACTCGAGTAAAAGCTTCAAACAACTATCAGGAATGAGAAATGATCATCGAGCCCTGCAGTGAGTTGAACTTTTTCCCATTTTAATAACTGCAACTCATCACATAATGAGCTTTTTTTTTTTAATAGACAAGACAAAAAATAACAGAATAATTTAGGTAAATTATCTCTCTGATGTTTCCTGATGAAAACAAACAGCCTGCTGCCAATTTCTAATGAGCCATCTTTATCTGAACGGGCACAAAGACTTTAAAAACCCACATCTTATTGAGCAGTCCAATTGGAAATTCAGAGATTTGGCCAAATTTCGAAGACAAAAACAAAAAAAACAACAACAACCTGCCAACAAGCCCTTCAGGTATCTCTGCACCCGCTGCCAATTAAGAGCATCACCGAAGCGCTAATGGAATCTTGAGCTGTAGCAAAAGTAAATAATTTAATTAAAGAAGCCCTTGTGTCATTGTTTGCTGTATTCAGAGCCATTACAACCTCCAGTATTCTCATGCTAATCTAAATGCTTCATTTCCCCCCCCCCCCTGTTTGCATAATGAATTCGGTGGTTTTTTTTGCTCCGAACAGCGTCGTGGAGACGTTTGTGTAGTCGCTGGCAAGCAAACAAAGTGCGTACGTCGCGGGCCATTGTTTCCCCGCCTGCGATTATTAAAGTAAACAGAAGCGAGTGAAGAGGCCTGGTACACAGCTGCACGCACTCCAGCCCTGTGCCGGCGGAGTGGGAGAAGAGGCCGAGCAAGTCCTCAAGACTCCGTCAGAGATGATCCCATTATCCGGCGCTGCCGTCGAGAGAGGGCCCCCCCCCCCGGCCCCGGGGTAATGAGGCTTTGAAGAAGATCCACCGGCTGGCAACGCCACTTGCCGGATCCGCCGACAACAATTAAAAATCTGGCACAAGATGAAATGTTCTCCACCAAGATTGGGCTGCGGGAAGATGCTCGGCTCTCCTTCGCCGCGCTGGAAGGTCCGTGGATTTGAAATGTGAACGGCGGCGAGCAGAGTGGGACCGGATCAGCTCATGGAGCCGTTCAGGTAACAACAACGATCGGTAGAAATACACATTAATAGAACTGTGTCGACATCAGGAATATATTGTTTCTATAACTCCTACATATATATATATATATATATATACAAATTACAGACATAAACTTTAAGTAGATAACATTGAGTTTATTGTTTATTATATAAAGCATTTCATATATATGACAGAATATAAAATGAGCTCAACTTACTTAAGTGTGCGTTTTGCCATATTGCCCAGAGCTCAACATAGCAAAAACAAATATATAAAAAAAGAGCAGCTAATAAAAAGGGATAACACGAGTGTATTTGGTCGTGAAACTTGAAGAACAATAATAATAAAAAAAAAAATGATAGCGTTATATTAGACTGCCGACATGGAACTGGTCAGTTCTGGGTGTTTTCTGGGTCAGTTTGGCTCTGATGAGGAAAAAGTGTCTCAGGAGCCCAAAGTGACGAGGAGGGAGGAAGAAGTCGTGGAAACAAACTGCTGCCTGCAAAAAAATCAATCTTTGTGCGTTTACACCCCCAACCCCCAACCAATACCCCATACCCAATACCTCGACCCCCTACCCATACCCGACCCCAATGCGACCTTAACCGCGACCCCACCCCACCCCCACAGACATGTCTACGTCAGCTTTGGTTAGCTTGCGCTCAGTTTCCGCGTTTTTATGTTTTCATTTCAGAAAGACTTTTACACCATCTTGAAAACGGTGTCCGTTTCCATGGAAACGGCGGTGCACATGTGCAATTTTCAAAAAAAAAAGTCTCAATAGAGAGGCAGGGTTTTCCAAAAGTTGTGCCCCCCCCCGTCTCACCTTGGGAGACATTTTCAAAAAGATGCATTTTCAGTGGCTCCAAGCACCGTCGCCGTGTGAACCGACACCCAAAACAACAACAACATTTTTCCGTTTCCAGTTGAAAAAAAGTTTTGTAAACAAGGCCTATGTTTGCTAAACTGGAACAGACAAACAGACTCTTCTCTTTGGTCATGAAGCACATTCTCTCTACAGGTAACGACATGTAGTCAAGTGCAAAGTGTTGGAACCCCCCCCCCCCCCTCCCTCCCCCTCCCCCTCCCCCCTCCCACGGACAGTTAGATCGGTAAACATGGCTTGTGTGTTACGTCACATGTCCAGCAGCAGCACTCGCGGGTCTTCAACCACCGCTTTTATCTTGCGCAAGAAAGTGACGGCTTCCCTCCCGTCGACGAGACGGTGGTCGTACGTCAGCGCCACGTACATCATGGGCCGGATCTCCACCTGCCGGGGGCACAGTGGCTTTTTAGAGGCACGGAGCTTTTCAGCGGGCGTACGAGTCGTCGGGCGCAACGGAGTGTTTCCCACCTGGCCGCCGACGGCCACGGGCCGCTCGAAGACGCCGTGCATGCCCAGGATGGCGGACTGCGGCGGGTTGATGATGGGCGTCCCGAACAGCGAGCCGAACACGCCGCCGTTACTGACGGTGAACGTGCCCCCGTCCATGTCTTCCACCGCCAGCTCGTTGTTCCGCGCCTGGAAAATCAGTTCCCGCTCAGAAAGACGACCCCAAGTGTCACGTCCTTCCACTACATGCAGACTTTTACCTTTTCCCCCAAAGCGTTAATGGCTTTCTCAATGTCCACAAAGCTCAGGGTCTCAACATTTCGGATCACCGGCACAACGAGGCCCTGAAAGGAGGAGTGGCGGAAACTGATTCAGGAGCATTCAGAGTCAGATGGAGGGGGGAAAATAAGCCCAAAACAAACTTACCTTTGGAGTTGCCACCGCAACACTAATGTCTACGTAATCTCTGTAGATGATCTCATTGGTCGAGTCGTCAATAACTGCAGAAAAGAGAGGGGAGGAGTCTGTCTGAAGTTGGAGTTATCAGCGTGAACCTGAATCTCAAAAATCTACATATTCGAATACAAGTGCTAAAATTACTCACCAGTTACAAGTCATACAGTTTCACAATTGGCTGTTTTTTTTTTTTTTTTTACATGTGACCTTTGCTACATTTCTGCCTTCTGAAGGATTCAAAGCTGTAAAAGCCTGGGTTTTGTGGCCCTGAGCTCAGGCTCACAGGCTCCATCATCCTGCCCTGCGCCTCAAGGAGTTAACGAGAACCAGCCATCAGGTGGCGCTATGCCCCAGGGGTGAGCCTTCCTGGTCCTGGGGGGGGGGGGGGGGGGGGGCGTAAGTCCTGCATGTTTAGCTTGCAACCTCGCTAACGTATGAGTCTCGCAGCTCGCTAAAATGTCGGCGGGCGGATTTACGTGATGCACCTGAACGCATTACCCAGCTCCTGCAGTTAAAACAGGACCGACATGGCGGCTCAGACACAAACTTCCTCTTTTATTACTAAAACGGTTCAGAGAAATGCATTTCTGAAAACACTGGAAGCGAGAAATCAACTGTGCAGTTGAAAAGTTAAAACGCCTGCCGTGAGGGGGCGTGGCCTGCGACTTCCACAGCTTCTTCACGGAGTACGAACTCTCCTGAAAAAGCTTTTTTTTTTTTTTTCACTGCCCAACGTCTCTCCTTGTTGTTGTTGGGTTCTTATGGAAGGAGCAGGGACCTTGACTTGCTCAGCCTTGCTAGCCTCAACTGGACATCTGACCAGGAAACAGTGACGTTTAAAGCGGCCAATTAGAATGGAAGTGTGTGTGTGTGTGTGTGTGTGTGTGTGTGTGTGTGTGTGTGTGTGTGTGTGTGTGTGTGTGTGTGGGTGTGTGTGTGTGTGGTCTTACCGGCGTTAACAGCCGGCTGGTCCATCAGGGCGTGAGCGGCGGCTTTCACAAACGGTGACATGAAGCCCAGTTTGGTGGCGTGCTTCTTGAGGAAAGCCTCGTTATGGATCGCCCTCATCTCCTTAATGTTGCTGCGGCGGAAAGAAACAAGACGCTCGGGAACGACGTCTGAGGAGAAACTCGACGAGACGCCAGGTGCGCTGAACGCCTCTCACCTCACGTCCACCTCGTTGAACGTGGTCAGCATGGCGCACGTGTTCTGAGCCTCCTTCAGCCTCTCGGCGATTCTCGACCTCATGCGGCTCATCTTCACCTGCACGGGAGAGCAAAGTGTGGTCGTCTACGACTGCCTGGATGAGGCTCAGTCGTCTTTACAGAAGCAATACGAGGTGGGGGGGGGGGGGGGGGGGGGGGGGATGTGTTTGACGTTACCCTGCTTTCTCCTCTGCTTCCAGCTGCTGGTGGAGCTGCTGGAGCCGCCACCGGGGGCAGCACCGCACAACCTACCGAAGAACGAACGTGGGAACGTCACAAGCAGTGAGATATAGAAGGTTGGGAGTAAAGGAGAGGACTCACCTGGCCTGGCCTGAGGAGTGTGGAGGGGGAGTGGAGGAGGCGTGGCAGGAGGAGGAGGTGGCGGGGGGGCGGCTGCAGCCGGGGAGGGAGGAGGGACTTTGGCCCGGGGAGCGTCTGAGAGGGAAGAGAAGGACTTAAAACGGAAACCGTATGAGGAGAACAAGTCATTAAAACACACATTTGATTACATATTAAGGATGTAACGCAAACAAAGACGAGTAAATATCTAAATACAGCAGGGCTGTCAAACATAAGGGCCTGAAAGAGGCTCCAATCTGGGGGGGGGGGGGGGGGGGGGGAATTAATCTCCAAGAAAACAGTGATCATTTTAAACAAAAGGGGACGAGGATGCTGCCATGAAAAACAGCAAACTTGCATTAGCCTCAAAACTAATTTTTTTTTTTTTTTTACATTTCACTGTATTTTCCACCCGGTTTCATTAAAATGAGCTTCATGTAATGTAATTATTTGGTTTTGTAAAAATGTGTGTACTCCAAAAAGAAAAACTTCAAAGTTCAAATTTAAAAGGTTATTATGGCAATATGTTACTGGTCGAGATGAAATGAGGCTGTTTGTAATTGTAAATTTGTAAACTGAATATCTATTTCTACCGAGTGGAGTTTGAGTAATGTATAAACTATTCCTATGTATTTTTCCCTATTTGTATTCCTGTTTTTGCTTTGATGCCCACATTTGCTGCCTGTTCATAGGTCTTCGTTTTGAACACGTCCGTCGTCCACTTTGCTACTGTGACACTGGAATTTCTCACTAGTGGGCTTAATAAAGGTTAATGGAATCACGCGAACCTCCCTTCCGCAGCCTGAAGAGCGGCGTTCCTCCTTCCACCTTCCCTCCGTCGGGCACCAGGAGCTCCTCGACCACGCCGGACGCCGGAGCGGGAACCGGCACCGAGGTCTGGAAGCAACAATCCCCCCCCCAACCGTCAATCTTCTCAATGCGTCGACTCGCAGCCCGACTTCGGCCTCGTCTTTACCTTGTCGGTCTCAATTTCACACACGATTTCATCCTCCGCCACCGAGTCGCCCGCAGCTAAAGAGAGGCGGAAAGACGAAACGTGTTTGTTTAACCAGATACTGGAGGTTGAAAGTTTTTTTTTTTTTTTTTTTTTGTTTGTTAACGGGAGACATGTTGACGAATACAAACCTCTCTCCCACCTCACATCCCCCTCGGACACTGATTCTGCAAACGGCGGAGTGTTGACCGTGATCAGTTCATCCCCTGCACAACAAAATCAAAGTGTTATTATGAGTGAAACACAGAGTACCGCTCTGTTAATACTGAAAGGGGTTGGGACACATACTCCGAATGGCAGACGTCCTGAAGTATCTGACGTGGCGAACGTTTGCCGACGGCAGAAATTCCCTTTGAAAATTCGCAAATACAACCAAACGTCAAAGCTCAGGTCACTCAGCGAAGTTCAAAGGCCAAAAACGAGATAAAAGGAAGATCACTTACGCGCTACTGTAAACGAGGCGGCTGTGCGCCGAGCGGCCTGGGACAGAAACAAAAGTAGAGACACATTTTGAAAACGGCGGCATGCGGAGTTGTCTGAGGGAAGAAAGAAAGAAAAACTCACCGGAGACACTTTGCTTTACGAACACGTCACCGGCCTGAAAAGACACAGAAACACTTCAAGTCCCTCTTTGTTTTCCTGATTCAATAAGAAGACAAGCGAATGACCCAAATTTTGTTTTTCCAAGTAAAAATGCTAACAAGTGACAATAACCCAGTTATCCTTCAATACAGAAAATAATGCATTCTATTTAAAGCAAATAAAAACATCCATACGATCAAATTGTTTGCTTTTTTAAAAGTTTAAGACTGTCATGAGGCTTCCTGGACATCTTCAAATGTCTGGTTTTGTTTAGATAATTGTCTAAAATGCCACAAATACATATGAAAAAGGAGCAATGTTTCTTTGTTTTCACATGGATACACTTGTAACGTGTGAATTTCCCCCGATACTGAAACGAAGCGGTGACAGAGGGATCATGTCTGCCCTCATCGTTTCCTCCTCCTCCTCAGAAGAAGAAAGTGGTCGATCCTGCAGTAAAAGTCTCTCCATCAGACCGTATGAGTCATCTGGCGGTTGTGTTTGTTCTGCCTTCACAATAAGAGGCTGGTGGAGTTCAGCCTGCTTCTAAAGGGATGTTTGTCTGGTGGAGTCACTCGTGACCAGAGCCGAGGAGGGTGGGGCCGTCAGATGTGAAACGGTTGGAAGTAAAAGAGGAATTACAGAGAACCGACAGTCCATCAAAATGGAACATTAAGACCTTTGTGATCTCAGGGAGTCTGAATGCAGACGACTAGAAATACTGAGCCGTTTTGACCAAGACGAGCTCATGACCAGTGTTGGTGAAGACGTGTGCAGAGGCGAACAGCTCTGCGGTTGTCGTGTTCACGAGGCCTCAAGTGTTCACGGGGCCTCAAGTGTTCACGGGGCCTCAAGTGTTCACGAGGCCTCAAGTGTTCACGAGGCCTCAAGTGTTCACGGGGCCTCAAGTGTTCCCGAGGCCTCAAGTGTTCACAGGGCCTCAAGTGTTCCCGGAGTGGGACGTAAACAAGGTGAAGCAGCTTTTTTAGTTCCGACGCCGATCATCCGTGGAACAAAACCTTCCAGAATGGATGAGCACAGCTGACACGCTCGCTTCCTTCACACCGATGACTTAAAACACTGTGATCTACTCAGGCTTTCCATTAAACGATAGATTTGACTTATTTTATTGTAATTTTAATGCTTTTTTTAAAATCACGTTTTTAAATGTTTTTCCATAATATACAATACTTAAGATCTTTAATTCTTTACTTTTCTTGTATATCCTTGAAAAGCAGCGTGAACTATATGTGTCTGAATGGTGCTATAGAGATATATTTACTTTGTCTATATTTGATGTTGGACTAGATCTCAAACAATTAATGCAGAAAGTTAAAGAAATGTGTTTTTATGCGTTTTTAGCCATGCTATCGTTTATGAGAACAGTGTTCTCTGATCTCTGAAAAAAACCCCAACATTCTTTCATTTCAATGTTATTAAGACATGAAATAGTGTTTTGAGAATTGAAAAAGTGTTTCCTTATTTACGTGAATGATATCCGTGATGACTCCTCAACATCTGCCTCACAGGAGGCAGGAAGCCACTTCACTAATGTATTATCTAGTCCAGTTTACACTGGGGGCAGCTATTACAGTTGTGGAGGAATAAAAAAGCTGTTTAGCAAATCCTGGGATTGTTTTGAGGATATAAATCTGCACTTCAGTAGAAACTTGACGTCAGTCGCGCGCTCCTTCATGAGGCGACGTCACAGCTGCTGTTAAAACGCCTCGTTACAACCAGCGAAACCGCTCCAAAGTTACTTCTTTTAAAAAACGTGACGCTTTGTGTTTGTGCCCAGCCTACCTGACACACCGCTGACAGTGACCGGCCCAGGCTCCGGTACACACACCGGGACCGGGACAACGACATGATGACTGCTGGGGCGGCGGCTGGAGGGAGGCTGGCCGGTACCATCTGACTCAGAGGGCGGGGGGCGACGAGAGAGCGGGAGGAACCACCTGAGGGACGGGAGGCGGGGGGGGCGTGTGAGGGCGAGCCCAATTCACTCGCCAACAGTTTTCAACCAAACACTTCGTTAAAAGAGTGCTCGGGGCACATTTTCTTTTTAACAATTTGAATAAGAAAATTATAAATATGAAACATGATTTGATGGATTTCTCTCTGTTAAAAGCGCCTAGAATTGACAGTGATGTATTTTGTGCTATATAAATAAAGTTGAATTGAATTCAATATGAAATTACACCAACATTTCCGACTTTATTCATAAAACAATCCTCTAATATGTATGTTTTTTCATTTACAAGCTGTTATTTACCGTTACTGTTATTTTCAATTATTGCGTAGAGACGTATTTTGATTTGTCAATATTCCAAGTCATACCATGTTTTATACATATTTTTAACCTTAAACTATATTCTTATCTCATATTCTCTTGTACACGTATTTAAATCCTCTTTCTACTATTTAGTCTATTTATACTGTTACAGATTTTTTTGATGTCCTGCTATGTTGACATCTGCCTTTTTTGCACTGCCTGCTCCATTTCCCCCAGGGACAAATAGTCTTTTTAATCTTTTATGGGAAAGTTTTATGGGCTTTCATTTGCATGTTCTTCCTGTGCATTCACAAGTTTTAAAGAGCCATTATAGCAGTAAAACGACTCAATTTGTGCATGAATTTTCATATTTGAGCCTGTAAATCGACAGTTTTGTATGTGCATTTGTATAGTAGAAAATACATATACAGATAATACGACAACAGATGCACAGTGTATCTGAAAATATAATCCTCATTTAAATATTAAATAACAATGAGTCAAGTAGGGATGGGATAGGTCGCCATGCTAAACCACACCTCCCATCCTCTGAAGGGGTTCGGACCAGTACAAATAACCAAGTCCTCTTTTCCTCCTACAAGCTCCGACCTGCTGCCTCCTCCTCCTCTTCCTCCTCCTCCAATTCCTCCTGGACAACTAACAGGTGGGTTATCAAATCTTCATATAGCTGCTTTGTAATTCAAGATCTCAGATGGAAGTTATATTTTTGTGTGTACGATTATGCTGTCGGCAATATACATCATGTCATTTAAAAGTATGAATGATCTAACTCGTCTCACATGCTGCTCAGTTGAATAATGAAACCGTTCTCAAAATCAGTGTTTATGCAGAAAATTGGCTCAATTTCAACTTTGCATCATGTATGACAGTTGATAACTTTCTCCTTTTCTTTGTTTTTGTCAGTTCTTCTTAAAGCATGTATTCTTCGAACGGCTCCAATGGGCACCTTTCCCCGTTTGAGCCCGGCTTCCTGCCATCACATTCAGACGCATCAGGTGTGTCCCTCCACACAGGCGTCGGCGGCACAAAAGCTCCAGCAGACGGTTCCTGTTGCAGCGGAGGTGCCGGGTCAAGTCTGCCGTTTCCCAGCCAGCTGGGGCTCCACTCATCGAGAGGCGGCGGCACAAAAAGCCTCCCGTTTCCCGGTCGGCACGAGTGGAGCCTGAACAGTGGACGCCAAGCGAAGCGTGCCAGAGTAGAAAATATCATCAAGGGTATGTCGAGCTGTCCTGGGATCTACTGCGCAGAGGTGACGGCGAGTCGGAGCGACGGGAAAAAGAACCGGGAGCCGTCCTTACAGCAGAAACACGTGGAAGGAAGATGCTTTGGCGCGAGTCACAGCCCGTTTGAGAGACAGTATCTCGGGACAAAGTCCACTCACAGGGATGAAGTAACTGCGACTAGTGAGAAAGAAGAGACCCGTCCATGTCAAAGTGCTGCCTTCACCCATTCTCACAGCGAGTCTGAAACTGCTTCGGGTAAAAAACATCAAGGATGGAAGAAGCTCAAGTTGATGAACTACTTCCAGCCAAAACCGGAGCGGATGAAGCTCATGGCGGGCGCTTTGAAGTACGAACTCTCCAGAGCCGTCAGCAGGAGCGTCGACTCCCTCTTCAAAAGCATGCCGTTTTTTCAGATACTGCCGAACGACGCGAGGAACATAGAGAGGGACCTACCTTTTCAGTCGGCGCTGTGCCGAGACGCCAGTTTAAGAATCTCCTGTTGCGGGGCTGCAGGGTTGATCCAAGATGTTCAGACTGAAGCTCTGTCTCTGGTTGTACAAAAGCCTGAAGTGGAACCGTCCAACAAGTTGGTCCTTCAGTCCAGGTCCAGAGCTCACCGTCATCCGGACTCCGCTCTGCGCGACGCTCCAGAGAAGAGTCCCGGCGCCGACCGCCTTCGTGCCCTCAGGAGTCTGGCAGACAGACGCTCTGAAGGCCGCCAGACCAAGTTGGATTTGTTCGAGACGCACTGGAGGTCCGTCAAAATGCGATCGAAGGTCAACTCCCGATCCGTCCGGAGCCCGCAGACCCACGTCCCGATGGATGCGATACTTTTGGAAAGTCTGCGTCTCCCTCGCGTGAAGATAGAGTGTGACAGCCTGGGGAGAAGCAACCTGCACGCTCTCAATGTATCCTTGAAATGAATCATGTTTGTTTTTCTTCTACCGCTTCAAAAACCTTCTCTTGTGAAGACAGAAAAGCTCTTGTGCTATTTTTGATTCCAACAGGATTTGGATGTTCGATAGAGGAGGAAAAAAAAAAATCACTGCCATTATCAAACCCAAACCTGTGCAGCAGAACGTCTCCATCTGGTTCTGGGACGGTTCCTTCCTAGAAAAAGGGAGATTTTCCTCTCCAGTGTCATCTGTGTTTGTTCATTTATGAGATGCTATGTTGGCTGGGCAATCATTTGAATCCTTTGTATTTGAGATAAATACCAAAGGAAAATGTTGAGTTCTGAACAAGACGTGTTTTATCCTCAACACTGTTGTATTACAGGAGGGTCTGACCACGAACCACCTGAAGAAAGCAAAGCTCGTGTTCTTCTACACGCGATACCCGAGCTCACAGGTACTCATGATGTGTTTCCATGACGTGCAGGTAAGAAAATAGGAACTTCTCTTTGCCCGTTTGCCTCCACGCTTTTATTTCTCCAACTGATTATATGATGTACAGAAAAAAAAACCCCAACACAACAAGATGGAAACAAAGGTTTTATTCGCGTTCTGCTTACTGTGAAATACAAAGACGAGAACCAACGTGTCATCAGCCCACTCACCTGTCTCGACCCCCTCCCCCTCCACCAGTTCACGCGCTGCATCACGTCCCAGCTCATCAAGTGGTTCAGCAACTTCAGGGAGTTTTACTACATCCAGATGGAGAAGTTCGCCCGGCACGCTCTCCTGGACGGCGTGGCTGACGCCAGGGCTCTGACTGTGGGCAGAGAATCAGAACTTTTCAGAGCTCTCAACACGCACTACAACAAGGCCAACGACTTCCAGGTGAGGCGGAAACTCAGGACTTAGATGCATCAGCAGCCTGTGGCTCTTTTGTTCCTGAACGTTCACTAAATTATACCGAAAAAAAATTGGCTGATCTTATTTTTTTTCTGCTTAGTCATTTTCAAAATGACCTTTATCTCTTGGAGGGAAAAAGTCTTATAGTGTTAAAAAAAAAAAGAGGCCCAATCACTAAAATAGGCAGGAAAAGAATCTCTACAAAAAATGAAAAATCAGCTTAGAAAATAATTAAAATGATTAAAATTAAAAATTCCTGTCACCATAAGACTATAACTCCTTCCTGCAATTTGTGATTGCCGTATATATTCTATTTATCATCGTTAAGCCTTGAACATAATATTCAAAACGAAATTTTTTTATCCTGTCTTTCACAGTCAAGGTTCGGTTTATTCTGTGTGGAGCAATGCTTAAAGGAATTTCTCTCTGGGATTAATAATGTACTTCTGTCCTAAAATGTCAAAATTGTCAGAAAATGCTTTAAAAAAAAAAACTGAAACTGTTGAAATCAACAGCTGAAAATAGAACTAAATGTTTACCATCCAAAATTGCAATTGAAAATTCATAAATGCAACATAAGATTGTGTTTGAAACCTATTGTGTGTATGAAACTTTGGCAACCTAATTTTTAAGGTTACTTTTTTTTTCCCCGGTGGAAAATCACACAACTGTTCTTTTGGTCCTGAAGGTTTCAGATTCCTGATCTAGAGTTCGGTCTGAGCTGCGGCACTAACTCCGACAGATTTAATGTTCATTTATTAACGCTGGTATTCTGGTGTTTTAAACAGTCCGGTGACTGGCTGAGAGAGTCGATTAAAATAAGAGGAAAGAGGAAATGCAGAAGCTTTTGCCCACTTTCATTTCCCACAGGAGGAAACAAGTGGTTTTCATTGTGAAGCTCAATACAAGAGTGAAAATGGTAGAATATGAACTTTCCCCCCCCTCAAAGTAAAAAGCAGATGAGTCATCAGATAAAGTCACTGAGATTTACCCCAAAAAACCAAAACAATTAAAATGATCACAGTTGACAGTTAAGACTATGGGTGTTTGAAGATTTTGCTGCATTTCAGTTCATCCTTTTCAAAGTTGATGACGGTTAAAAGCAGAAGAGGAACTCTGGTTTATTCTGGTGAGAAAACTTTATAGTTCAGTGTTTCGGACATGTTCACTTGATGAGTTTCAGGAGATAACAAACGTGTGGAAATTGTACCAAACCAATTAAAATAAATACTGAAGATGAAGTATTTTTTTATAATTTCAGTGTGCATCTAAAACAAGTCTTTCTTTCACACACATCGAAGCATTTCAAAGTTGTGTGTTTTTTTTGTTTTTGTTTATTATCAATAGTTTTATCTTATAAGTTATCAAAACCATTTTAAAATGAGAAAGAATTCTATTTCAGTTCTATTTTTCTTTAACTCGTGACTATTAAAACCATGAGCTAACTATTAATAATCACATTTTAGGTAGTAACTCATGCTTTCCTCACATCTTGGTTCCTGCAACGCCCTCTATGGTGGAGTCGACCATATTTTCCTCCCGTCTCCGGTTCGTTCAGAGTGAACTGCTGCTGCTGCTGGAATACTAACTGGAACACAAACTCCCTCCACTGGCTGCCTGTGCATTTGAAGATTCATTGTTTTTAAATGTGAACGGTCTGGCCCCCGCCTTACCTGTCTGAACTGCTGTTATTCCAGCTCAAGACGCGGATCCTGTTTTATTTTACTCGTCGCACCTCATGGGTTTTAGATTTCCATGCCCATGTTCCTACAGCAGTTTGCTTTGGCTGCAGTTATTTATTCATTTTTAAAGTGTTTTAGAGGTAAAGTTGAGTTGAAGGAATGATTTAATTCATCCTTCACAATCAGATCTGATAAGAAAGGGTCCTCATAAGATGAGACGTCACAGAGAAAATAAAACGTGAATAGGATAACGGATTAAAAAATGAAAACGTTCAGTAGACAGAGGTCTTTACTTTTGATCCTGAAGAGAAGAAAAGCAGAGGACAAAGTGAACAGAGGCGACTGAATGTCAGCAGACGACTTGAAACAAAGTCAACCAAAGCTTTTATCTGGACTCCAGAGTCACAAATGTCGCTCCGCTGGTTTTTATTATCAAGCGGCAACTTCAGTGTTGGGTTTCTTTCTGTACATGGCACATCGGTCGTTTCCTTTTTCACACTTGTGTAAAGAGAGTTGAAGGCTCAACGCTGCTACTTTAGAATCGTCCCCTGAGAGCTGAAGCTCTAAAACAATTCCTGACAGAAGTTTTTTCATGGTTTTTAAGTCACTGACAATACATTCGGTTTGATTTGAACTTTCTTTTTTTTTGGCCATACAGGATTCATACAGGATGTGCACAGGTCAGATAAAATACCTTTTCTTTTCTTTTCTTTTTTATGAAACATCTCAAAAGTGTTGTTTTGTAGTGAACTGTGGCTTTAGAGGGAAAAGTGTATTTTAATTGAAAGGTCAATGACAGGAAAAACCAGTGATTTTGCTCGGTAATGTAAATCTCAATGGGCTAAATTCACACTCCTGAAGCAAGATTTACACGTCACAAGTGATTTTTTTTCACCGTCACACGTCACTGCTGACCAGCTTCACACTGGTCAAGTTGAAAAATATTCTAGTCACAAGGCAAATTTGACAAATAAAACCTGAAGTTATTTTTCTCGATTCCTAAACTGCCTTGACGTCTTACTTACCTTCACTACCAGACAATGTATTAACTACCACACGGTGCCACCCTACGATTAAAGCCACAGGCTGGAGCGACGGCACTCACGTAGAAACGTTCCCTTTGTGGATTCACAGGTCCCCGACAGGTTCCTGGAGGTTGCCCAGATCACGCTACGAGAATTCTACATGGCGATTTCCACGGGAAAGGATCGCGATCCGTCCTGGAAGAAGGCCATCTACAAAATGATCTGTAAACTGGACGCCGACGTGCCGCCGGAGTTCACGTGTCATCGCTCTGGTTAGGGCCCCGGCAGGAGGGCCAAGTCAGAAACCAAACTAAAGGTCACCTTGTTAGTAAAGTACATGCCTGAACACCAGTTCTCCTGTTGTCCACCATCACCAGCTGCATGTTTTTTAGTTTTTTTTCTGTATCGTCTGATTTGGACATTGTGGGAACAGGAAGCTTTCATTTTTTTCTCTCTCCTAATAATACATGAATACGTTTTAGAGGACTTTAGACAGTTTGAATTGTTTCTCTCCTGCAATTAGAACAAAGACAGACACACACGCAGTCAAAATAAAAGCCTTTAATAGTGAACATTGATATTTGGTGAAAATGCACAGACTTTGTAAAAATTACAGCTTCTACCTTCAGTATTTGTGTCTTATAATCCGCACGTCTTCTCTCTTCCATACTCACTGCACGCGTCTTGTCGTTCTTCGGGCGTTTCGCTGTCGGCAGGCAAATTAAAATGGCCTCTGCATCGGGAGCGACGCGCTTTGATGTCGCCGGTGATCCTTTGTGTCCTCCCTGCGATCGCGCTGGGAAAAATTTGTGGGGTGTGGAAATTTCTGGATGTCGATGATTTCCGAGCTCCACGGATGTAAAAATGTAGTTTAAAAAAACGTGAACGCGTCTCTTTTGCTGCAGTGCATGATGCAAGCGGCTGCCGAAAGACCAATAAAGTCATCCTAATTAATACGTTGGACTTTTTTCTTTTTTTTTACCGTTGCTGCGGGTTTTCAACTGCGCCGAGCTGCAGTCTTGTGAACAATTGTTTTTCACGGGTAAAGCAGACTGTGCAATCAGCAACCCTCCACATTGGGTTCCCACACATGCAAAGAATCTGTCAGCAAGACGGACGGTGGCACTTCAGCTTTGATCTCGAGTGTCTCGGGATAAAAACTGGCCATGTATATACCGTGCAAGTTGACGGAATTGGCTTTGAGGCTCCTGCAGGAAGAGGGCAGCTGAACAGAGATCCCGTGAGACGTGAGAGGCTGTCATGCAGCCTCCGGCCACTGCGTGGTGCTACAGAGCAACCAGGCAGCAACAGAGTTCACGTTTTACATTTGTGCCCGATTACACATTTTCATTTGAAAAATGTAATCATTTCCTTGTGATTTTGGGCGTCTGTTTACACGACAACAGTAATCGGAGCCGCTTAAAACGCGGAAAACCGAACTTTTTGAAAACAAAGTCGTCTGTCCATACAAATTTCTGTGTACTCCCCACTGTTCTTTTTTAATAGCATATTGTTCTCTGTGGGCATGTATGTGTGGTTTCATTATATAAACAACTGACAGCCCCCACTAGTGGCCCTCCAGGTGAACTACACTGCTTTAAGTGTCTCTGGCGTTTCCATGTAAATGTGAATCTTTTCGGAAACAAAAACGATGCATTTTCACTTGAAGTGTTGTGTAAACGGAGTGTTAAAATTGTACAAGAGAGGCTTCTTGCAAGTCCACTGTGATTTAGTGGTACTTTCAAATTCCGCAATTAAAACGAGGAAGAAGCAAGAAAAAAAGAAAAAAAGAAATAAAGGATAAAAACCATTCAAGCTTCTGAATATAAACCTGCACTAACTAGCGCCATACACTCGCCAGTCACTAAAAACTGAAACGTAAACAGTCCAAGCAGCGTGCCTTCTGCTTGAGTAGCAAGTAAACTCCTATACGACTGAAGATTTGGACCGAAAGCTTTTAAGTTGCTTTTAAAACATGGTACTTTCAGGCAAACGTTTCAAACACGTGAATACAAACATTGACTCGTCACTCCTAAACACAGACAGAACATTCCCTCACTTTTTTAACTCTCTAAAGCAGATTATGTAGAAAATGTCTCCTTGTAAAACAGTTTTGAGCTGAATTGAGCGACTTGCGATCAACTTTTCTTCCATTTTCTTTGTACTCGTGGTGAAATACAAGACAAATCTACAAGGATTCGCTGGATCGACTCAACATTTTGATTCAAACGGTAAAAATCTATTCAAATGACATTTCTTGAAGCGTGAAAAAGTGTTCAATGGCCACTACTTCACTGCACCTGCTTTCAAACACTTCCACGATTATAAACACTACAAATAAAGGGATTTGGACGGAGTTACAGATTCGTTTTAAATCATCCATACAAAAGTTTTAAAGAACGTGAGACAAACGTTTCTCCACCCCAGTCGACCTGAAACAAACCTGAGGACTCCAGCAACACCGTCGGGGTCGAGAATTTTGTGAAGCATTTATTTTCCAGCAACATTTATGCAAGAACACAAAACAATGCTACAGGTATACAACAAGTTGGAGGAGTAAAAAACAAAAACAGGCAAAAAAAACATGTGTGGCCAACAGCAACATTCAGAGTTACAAACTTACTAGTTCATATCCTGGGGGGGGGGGGGGAGGAAAAGCCCCAAACTATGGTGTATCAGTTAATCAGCTCAGGATGTGATCGAGGGAATCTATCACCAGCAGTAAAACTTCTGGCTTCACAATCTGGATACCTGTGAGGAGAAAACACATGTTACAGCTTCTGCCACATTTAGATTCATCCTCAGTATCAACTTTGTTCAAATGACACGGCCGGGTTTCCAATACACTACATAGGTTGAGGAATACTGTACAGTCTACACCGTTACAACTATTCGTACACATTTCTTTGGTAGAAGTGTAATTATCCAGTCCAAATGTATCATATTAAAGGTTTACGAAACATAGAAGGTCTGAGGATGGATTAAAAACGATATCGACGTTTCAGATGTGATCGTTTCTATTCAGTCAACTTTAACGGCGCTACGACACAAACGAGGCTAAATGTAAACAGAACTCGATTTTTTTCTTTTTATTTCTACAGCATAATAGGGGGGGGGGGGGGGAAAGAAGCCAACATACCTTGTAATGAACTTAAAAAGAAAAAAAGGAATAAGATCATCTTCTTAGAAATACTTGGTGCGGTTGAGAGCTTTCTGTGCCAGCTTGCCGCTCTCGTCTGTTATTCTCTCCCAGTCCGTTTGACCCACCACAAAACCGATCGCACGCTTTCTATCTGCGTCCTTTTGCTCTTCCAGGTCGGCCCATCGCACCTTGAGGGGGGGGGGGAGCACAAGCAGGGCGCTGCGTCATGAGCGGGGCAATGAACGGGCGCCGCCTCGCGTGGAGACACAACGTGGGAACGACGGCAACGTTCAGGCGATGGACGGACAGACAGGAGGAGGAGGAGTTTACCCTTTTCTTTCCCGGCTGAGACATACGGGTGGCGTAGTCGTCTGGCAGCTGAAGGTAGTCCTCCAGGCCTGACATGTGTTCGCCGTCACGCTTCCTCTTCCCGCCGCTGCCCAGGCCGTCCAGCTTATCTGGATAAATGCAAGAGGACTGTTCAGACCCCTGCTGCCCGCTGAGAAAATCCTGGACCTCATCATCTTGACACTTATCAATCTTAATAAAAAAAAACAAAAAACGTTTCTTCAGGAAATTGAGGCCTATTATAAGACGTGGCTAATTTGACATAAGGCCTATAGAGATTAGGAGAATACGAGAGAGGACTCGCAATTACAGTCACTCTCACTGACCGACCCGCCTCCAGCAAGTGATCATATATGGCGACAACGCCTCATAAAACGGGTGTCAAACATCAGGACAACACAGGCACATTGCTTCATGACACTATTTGCACAATCTGACCAGTTTTTTTTTAAAATTACGAGCAGGAAATTGTTACTTTATTGCTTCTCAGATATTTCTGCTTGATAAAAAAAAAAAAAAGGCTGTTTGTTCATGAAGTAAACAAACACTGTAAACACTAAACCAGGCATCCCAAACTAAAATAAAGCAAGAACAAACCTGTGGCTGTTTTCTAGCTGCAACATTTTATATGGATGTCAAACTGTTTGAGCAGCTGTACAGAAAATACGATCAATACGATCTCAGCAAATAAGGGAAACACAAAATCTCTGTTGTCCCTCAACAATATCAATCAACCCCTCCTCTCCTGTACATAACCTCCTTCTACAATGTCATCATGTCTTTATTTCACTGACCTCGGTACAAACCTTCTCAACATCTCAGCACACTTTCACCCATTTCCTCCTCCTCCTCCTTCCAGCTCCCTACTCGCTTGGTAATCTCAGAATTCATCCAGAAATCCAAACCATCCCCACACGTCTGGTCAAATCCTGCCTCCCCTCTCTGGTCCCCTTCCTTTCCGGCCTCCTCCTCTCCTCCCTCGCTACTGGAACGGTTCCCACATACTGAAAAACCGCCGCCATCACCCCAGGTTTGAAGAAACCTGGTGCAGCCCTCTCCGATTTCAACAATTATCATCCCATCTCCTCGCAACTCTGCTCTCGCCTATCCCATAATAACCTGGATGAACATTTCCCGGCCAGCTTCCGCCCACTCCATAGCACTGAAACAAGTCAAAATATCAACCAACCCCCTGACAGTAGCTGATTCTGGACTCCTTCACCATCCTCATCCTCCTTGACCTGAGGGTGACCTTTGATACCATTTGTCCCTCCACCCTCCTCAACAGACTGTCCTCCATTGGTGTCTCCCTCATTAGACCGGCTCACTTCCCACCTCTCTGACCGCACTCTGCGGTCACCACAGGTGTGCCTCAGGGCTCCGTACTGGGCCCCCTCCTCTTCATCATTCACCTCCTTCCCCCCTCAGCAATATCTTCCGCAAATTGGGCATACCTTTGCGCTGCTATGCGGATGACACCCAGCTCTACCTCACCGGTAAACCTTCATCCACCTTCCCTGATTGTATTTCTGAAATAAAAACCTGGTTCACCCTCAACTTCCTTAAATTAAACGGCAATAAAACGCCTCATTGGCACCAAGTTCACTTTATCCAAAACCAGCAGCTTCTCCATCAGGTTAAGAGTCTGGGTGTCGTCCTCGTCTCACGTCAATAACATTACCCGGTCTGCCTGCTTCCATCTACCAAACCTCAATCGTCTCCGCCCCTCGCTCCCCCCCCCCCCCCCCCCCCCCCCCCACTACCGCCGCCATAGTCCACAGCCTCGTCACTTCCTGTCTGGTTCACTGCACCTCGCTCCTCTTTGGCCTCCCTTTCATATACTAAACCACATCCCTCCATCCACCATCAGCTCCATTGGCTCCCGGTTCAGTTCCGCATCCAATTTAAAATCCTCCTCTTAGCAATCAAGGCCATTCACAACCTCACCCCCCTCATAGCCGTCTAATTTCCTCCACGTCATTACTCCCTGCTGTTCCCTCACATCCTCTTCCTCCATTCACCTGACTGTCACAGTAATGATAGGAGTAAATAGAAAATATGAGACGGTAGCAGCCACAGCTTGTATCGCCATCATCAGATATTAAAAAAAAACTTCAGATGCGAAAGTGACTCTCAGCCACCACTAAAGCGTGAGAGGCCATAACATTATGTGAATCTCACAATCTTGTACATTTACATCAAAAACAAATATGGACTTAACCTGAGCATTTTGAATGTAGACTAATTAAGAAGGTAGAGAAGCTTTGGGTGTTTGCTCAGGCACCAATAATCAGCGTATAATGTGGACAGGACCATTTTCTTTCATGGACTTTCCTCAACATTCACAGACATAAAAATGATCTCACGTCATACGGCAGAGTTCCAGAGCAGGAGACTCTCGACCGCGACTGTAAAAGGTTGGGTCACAAATAAAAGAAAGACGAAGAGAAAAGGGTTACCTACCCAGTTTGGCCTCGGACGTGTCCATCTCCCATTTGCTTTTTGGAATGTAGCCCTATATTGCATAAAGAAACACTGCAATGGTTACATGTCTGGGCGACACGGGGGGGTGGGTGGGGTGGGGGTGGTGGTGGGAGGGGGGTGGAGAGAGAGCAGGAGGAGGGAAGTGGCTGGAAAGAGAAGTTTAGAAGACAAACAACACCAAACAACTGCAGGATGCATGGGCGGTATTATTAGACAGACAGGATTCTACGAACACCAGCATGCAGACAGTTTAATGTAGGGTTTTACTGCAGGAACCTCGGCCTTCGCACTCGCCGTTTGCTCTCAACCGAGTGAGAAAAAAAAAAAAAGACAAATGAACTACAGTCATGCACCACTTCAGAGAATCCCGACTGGATTTTAATTTTCTTTTTTTATTCTATTTTAGGGATGCAAGATGATGTCAGCACATCAGCATCCAAGGCTGCTGATTCCCCCTCCCTCCCTCCCTCCCTCCCTCCCTCCCTTCCACAAGCATGTCTGCAGTGAGGACATTTGTTTGAAGTTGTAGAAACTGATAAAGATGTCCATGCTTGACGCAGGTCACGTGTTGAGGAGTTTAAACTCTATGGAGTCCAGGAAATCCAGCCAGGCTCGCATCCTGCTTCTGGTCCACGGAGCGCCGGCACGCGAGATCCTTTAGATCGGGGATGTCAAACATAGCTTACGTGGGCTAAAACCGCCGAGCAAGCAAACATTTATAACTTTAAGTGCTGAATAACGACATGGACCCCTGTTTTTTTCATCAAGTTAATATGAAAGAGTCTGAATCACCTGCAGCCCACCAAGTCAAATTAATTAATTTAAGGTATGGGGACTATTTTATGTTCTGGAAAGAGCACTTTCATTATTCCTGCAACCAGAAACAGTTAGTAATTACAAAATATTCCATGCCTTGGTTACCGTCAAAATGTTCAGAGAAGATGAAAGAGATGAAAGAGTCGTGTTTTCAAGAGTGTTTCAAAACATAAATGTGGTTTCCATGTAAGTTGCATTAGTTTTCTCATTGGGGTTTTGTCAGTCGTTACAAATCGAATGTAAAAAGATCAATAAGTTGACAAATTGTGATTTAAGGTTGTCTGTAGAGCAGGCATGAGTTCTCTTACTCGTACTCATAAAATGCCACCGATACCACGACGCCAATACCACTTTACAGCAGTTTCACTGCAAGGCGAGGCAGAACGCTGCTTTTGCGGCCATTTATTTCACAAATTGCGGAGGATTTAAGTCACTCCTAAATTAATGGAGAGGAAACCCTGCAGGTTCTGACAAGGTTTTATTGAAACGTTTTCTTACAGTATATGTGGCAGTGCCATAAGAGAAGAAATGTTCAAATAACAGCTGTGGAAAAAATAAATAAATGTGTGTATTGGCCTAAGTACTTGCAAGTACTCATACACTACTTGCTTCGGAGAAAAGTGGCATCGGTGCATCCCCAGTTGTCTGTATCAAATACTGCATCAGAATATCGGTATCGGCAATATTATGTTTGAATAATGTCGACACAAATCAAATATGGTGCAGCCCTGTTTTATTTGGCTTAATGTGTTAATCGCCATGCGATTCACACACTTTTGATGCTGAGGTCTTTGCCTCTCATCTTGAGGTTTAATGGGTTGGAAATAAAAAGGGGGAAATCAGCTGGTCTTCCATTGTTAAGACACTCAAAAAACCCTTTTGTTAGCAGGGGAAACCTGCAGACACTCGACTATCAACGCCAACATCAATCACGCATGAATATATTTGGAAAGAGATGTGCTTTAAATGTTTGGATCAATAGAAATCACTTGACTAAAGCTACATATACATCGCAGTCAAGAGATTCACAGAGGTTTTCAATTGTGTACTGCCACCAAATATTAACAATATGTATTAAAAAACACATTTATCTTCAATAAAATTGGGAAAAAAATAATTTCATACAGTCCAACTTGCAAATACATTCATTTTTTAACAGTTTTAATCTAAAAGTGATCATTTATATGAATCCTGATGACGTGTTCCAGTCTCTATAGTAGGATGTTATGATCAATAGTATCAAAAGCAGCACTGAGGTCGAACAGGACCAGAACTGAGACCAGTCCTTAGTCCGAGTCCATGAGAAGATCATTAATAACTTTGACCAGAGCGTCTCTGTGCTATGCTGAGCTCCATAACCTCAGTGAAACCACTCAAATAGGTTGTTTGTATATAAATGGTCACATAGCTGATTTCTAAAAACGTCTCCAGGAGGTCAGAAATAAAGGGATGGTTGGATATTGGCCAGTAACGTGTTAAAACACCTGGATTAAAGGTGGGTTTTTTAAAGAAGAGGTTTAATAACAACAACCTGAAATACCTGAGGGACATAGACTTTTAACTAAACTCAGGTTGATCGGATCTTGCATTGATGTATAAATCAGAGGTAAATGCCTTTAAACAGTCTCGTCGGGATTGGATCTAACAAACATGCTGGTTTGGCTGAAAACTCAAAGCGCTGTAGAAGCTGGATATCTGTACATCAGGTTCTACTGACAAACATATGGACTCTTTTTTTTTTAACGAAAGGTAAATGCAGGAACATTTTTTATCTGGCTGAAAAAAGGAAAAAAAAGAGTCCATATATATGTCATTAAAGAAGTGTAAAAAGTTAAATGCACAAGAGGTTTAACAGAACTGTGGCGTTCTTGTCAGCCTGGTTATGGTGCTGAAGAGAAACTCCGGGTTGTTCTTGTTTTCTTCTGCTCAGGAGGAAGAGTCGGGGCCACTAAACCCACCTCCTGTCTGAATGTTCACTGCAAAGCAGAGTATGGCGGGTCCTCACGCCGGAGACTAAAAAAGAGGTGCGCTGAGGAGCAGACTGGTGTACCATGCCAGCCTGACGGCAGAGGCTACGTAAAACACAACAACATTCTTATGACATTCTCAAATCCTTCTTCTTGCTGGTTCGTCTTTGTTAGAGATGTGAACCATGCAGCTGTTTTTTTTCCTGCATATTCCTCAAGCAGCACAAGGTTTTGTTCTGTTTAGTTGTAGAAAGTTGAAAGCCTGCGAGGACTCAGGACTCAAACTGACAGTTGACAACTTTGAGGAGTTTCTTTGCGAGAGCCAACATTTTATAGGATGATTACTGTAGACATATTACAATCATGATCAAAGTTTAAATGTGTATTCTGATATTTTTGCAAAATGATTGAAGACAATACCAGACTGGTCTGGAGACCCTGAGTAGAAGAGTCCGCCATCTTTTAAGAAGCTCACACTGGGTCTTCTGAAGACATTTTAAATTTAAAAAAAAAGCCATAACACGTGGACTTAAACTGCCAGTATGGGAGCAGTGGGCGTGGCCAATCGTGCAACGTCTCAAATGGTTTCAGAGGATTGTTGCTCTCATGCTCTGGTTCCACCTGCTCCTCCCATAGCGCAGCAGCTTTAATGCAATTGAAGACGTTTGTGATGCGGCATTTTTAAATGGCCTGTTGACTCCTCATCCCCCTGGCATAATCACAAGTCACTGCTCATTGTGTGTGAATCAGTTCCTTTTGGACACCAGGAGTTGAATATTTATCTGTATTTATTGTTTTGAGCTTGATTTCCAGGGAACAAATTACGGTACTATAGTGTGACAAATATTGTATATGGCATTCTGAAGAAATGTTTCATAATTCCATGTGCACTTGTTTTTACTAATATGTCATAACAGCAGTGACACTTTTCAGGACTTGATGCATTGGATTTGAAATTCGTGAGCGTTTTAAGACACTGAAGGTCTGGTTTGTACCGAGACACAGCAGAGCCACATGCAAACGCCATTTGAAATACAAGCCGTTGGTTATTCGCAATTCTTTTCGATGAAACTGAAGAGCACACTGCAACTAGTTTTGTTTTTGTTTGTTTTTTTTAAACCAGTCATCCGGATGGTGTAAAGTGTAATGACAACAGTCATCGTGTGAGGAAATGTGATGAAACTGCACAGCCTCTTTGATCGTGACTAAAACAAACCAAAAAACACACATGGCCCCCGTTAAAACCGTAGATCTTCATCAACTGAATAACAATGATTGTAGAAACTGACTTTGATGGAAATAAAAATACTTTCTTTGGACAGAATGCGGATGTCGTCATTGTTAGTAGGTAGAACTAAGCAGAAATATTAATACTTGGGTTCGCCTGTATCGATATTCCCCCCAGTAGATATCGCTGCCATTTCAAACAGGAAGTGAAGCAAAGTGGCCAAAATCAAATGCCAGGGACAATATTACCACAAACTTCCTCTTGAAAAGCAGATGCTGAGGTTGTTTTGGTTTAAGAAGAAGAAAAGAAAAAGAAAAGGAGGGGAGTAATGAAATGTACAAAACGTCTGCAAAACGTGCGCCGCTGGCTGCCAGTCCTCCTCTCGTCAACAGATCTGAGGACCGGGGGCCAACGTGGCACGTTTCGCCAAACGAGAGCCATACTGGGTGAGCGACGGTGTGGGAGGTATGGAAGACCGGGGGACACGGCAGGCAAGGCGCCCGCCACTGTCACGAGGCATCGCCTCCAACATTGAACGCCGCCAAGTTGCATTTGTATTGTAAAGAGCGAGCGGCATCCGGAGCTTATTCAGACGCAACTTTACAGCTCTTTATGTACGATGGCGGAAACAACAGCGACAGGCTGTCGACTGATACGAGCTGAGAGGAAGCAGCAACCAGCCACGGCTCATCTTTCCCTTTGGTCTTTCGAGTCACATTTTAGTTCAGCTCATCAAAAATGATTTGTCTTATTCAATTGAGCGTGGAGGCTGAATTAACTTCCTTTTTAATTAAGCTGAAATGCATGAACACTATGAACAAAGTGATGCTTTGAGGTGTTGGGAAAATTATGCAATTTCTTTTTTTCAGAAATTGGAACATCAGAACTAATCTGATAGATGTTCAACTCCTTTACCAAAATAATGAGATGTACCAGCTGATTAGATTTATTTTGTACGATGATAATTCATTTGGAGGCTTTATGTGGGACTATATATAAAAATTGTGTCGCACCATATCTAACCCCGATGACACCCAGCCCCGTTAAGAAGAGCGTGTAAACAACACGTTCATGTGATTGATGAATGAACTCTATGAGGTGGGGTTATAAAGTTCACTGATCAATCACTTTCCTGGACATTGGCATTTTAGAACTCCGGTACCAAAATGCTTTGTTCAATAGCAGTTATAGTTTATAAAGGGAAAAAAACAAAACAAAAAGAAGCTATTTTTCTTTCAGAGATTTAAAAAAAGAAAAGATAATTTAGAAATACCACAAATCTGTATGCACAGAAAAGTGTCCGTTTGTTCAGACCGCGTAGATTTCCAGTTTAAAAATCAAGATTGTTGCAAATACAATTTGCGAGATTTGATGCCGTCCTTCTGATGAATGGCTTTGCCATGTATTGTCACGTATTGAGAGGAAAACTAAAAAGGTGCAGAGGCATTTGGTCTCATCCAACAATAATGCAGCAAGGCACCTGACTGCTAAAATATTGACTCTATAATGGAGGGTGGAAGTTATTGCCCTTTAAAAGAAGTCAATAGTACATAAAATAAATAATATATGCTATCAGGCCCCATGAATTTCAACAGTGATCATCTAGAGTCATGATCTAAAACTAGCTGCTTCCGGGTTGATTAAAACACTCATGAGTCTTTAAAAATGATGGACGGTCCTTTCGTAACAGATGGAAAACAGGTGAAAATGAGTCTCACAAACTACGTGATCAGACGTTCTAACGTTGCCATGTCCTACCATGTCACCCTCTTCTTCCTCTTCTCTCTTGGGTTCTTGGGGCTCGTCGTCAGGATTGAAGTCTTCCATTTCCACCTGGGAAACACAAGGCGTCGGCTTGATTGAAGCAGTCACTGGTTAAAAAACTGGAAGGGAGCTTTTTAAGTCTTGATTGACCTCACCTCCTCAATAGCAGCATCCTGAAGCAGGGACCGGACATCCAAGCGCACCATGTGACGAGGTGAAGCCTCCCAGTTGTTGGACATCTGGCGACAGAATTCTCCATTAGGAAGTGTGCACTATGTTTACACGGCATTTTCAAGTGAAGACGGAAAACTTCAATTGGTCAGAGCCACCGACAACACAACTTGTTGAAGACAACGCCGTCATTTAATAGTTGGCACTGTCTATCAGTGTCTATCAGACAAAACCGTGTCAAATACCTTCAGTATATCCTTGATCGTGCGTCCGTGGACATTTCGTTTTCCACAGGTTTGCGTGTCGGCAGTGATTTCAGCCAGATAAACCTAAGACGCACAACAGGGAGCCGCATTAGCACGCAGAGGACCATTGTCAACAAAGTGTCAGGGTGTTCAGGAACTCACCTCAAAGCCTTTCGTCTTGGCAGCGCTCCAGAACTGGTCAAAATGTTTCACCTTGTCGTTAATTGTGTCTAAAATGATGAAGGGGAAAAAGCCGTCGTCCAGTGTTTTCTTAAAGGTTTTCAGCATGCTGCTCCGGTAGGTGTCCTCCATCTCCGGTTCGTACTCGTACTCGAGAATCTGCAGAGGGAAGGCGTTGTTGCATTTCAATTATATTCCTTCGCAACATGACATCGGCTTTGAGCGACGAGAGTTCATCCGAGGCGAGTCACCTTTCTTTTGACTCGTTTCCCGGTGTCCGGGTCTTTCTCCGTTTTCTCAACCTCCGTCATGAAATAGTCGTCCAAAACGAGCACTCGCGGAGGCGCTCCACCACAGTCCACCTCTTTGTCCTAAATGTCGTCAACAAGTTTCAAAAACGTATTTTTGATTTAGTTTTATTGCCAAAAGAGACGAAACCATTTGACACATTATAGGGACTTTCACATCAACGTTTGATTTTGAGCAGATCGAGAAGCCCGGCATCACTTACCCGGATGAGTTTCGCAACATGGCTTTTGCCACTTCCCGGAAGTCCTCTCATGATAATGACAATCTAGAAAATATTGAACTTGAATGATGAAACCATATTAGATGTCAGACCATATGTGATGTGGTTAGAAGCACAAATGTATCACCCTCTCGGGCCGAGACAGTCTGCCGGGTGGTTTGAGGATGTCGTCAATATTCTTGATTTCGGGCTTTTTCTCAATTCTGGGGGGAGGCTGTGGAGGAGGTGGGAGGGGAGGTGCAGTAGGGGGCCCTCTGTCCTCCGGATAACTTCTTCTTTCCACTGTATGAGATTATATGCAATCAAGACCCCGTTTACACGGCACATCATGACACATTCACAAGATCAGGGGTCGGCAACCCGCGGCTCTTTGGTCCCTCCACTGCGGCTCCTTGAGCCTCGGTCCCACTGCAGTTCATCCCGGAGGGACGTAAGGAGGCAAAGCCACCCAGAGCGCAGTCTCGCTACAAAGAGTGGAGTAAAATGTAGTCGGGTCGTGAACGACGCAGCGATGTAAAGTCAATACGCAACAATAATGGCATTAAGAACGTAGAATTGCGGCTGCAGGTCATGACAGCGGCTCAACTGGTGTCTGAAGCTGGGAGCTTCCTGTACCTTTCACAGGAAAACTGCTGCGCTGCGGAACGCTGACAATTCCAGGAGGTTCATTGCAGACTTGTTGAGAGTGACGGAACATTCTAGTGAATTACACAACAACTACAGGACATTAAAACCACACCGCTCACACTCATGGTTCTAACAATCCCACATCTCCCACATTTATCTTCCATTCTAATAATGTGTAGCAATAAAGGAGCTGAGAGCTGCAATGCATTATGGGAGCTTCTGTTTGTCCTGTTTTAAATGTAATTATTGGGGGTTATGTTAGGTTTGTAGTGTTGGTAATAATTGTGTTGTGTTTTTGTTGCTTCGTTCATGTAGTTAAGTTTATTAGTTGTAAGTTGACAACCAGCAGTGAAGAAGGTTTTGTGTGTCGTGTCCTCCTGGCATGGTCTGCCGGTGGGAGTGTCAAAATAAAATGTGTGCGGCTCTTTGAGTGTTGTGTTCAGTGGGAAACGGGACCAAATGGCTCTTTCAGCATTAAAGGTTGCCGACCCCTGCACAAGGGGAAACCGGAAAACTATCGTTGCGTTTTGGGCGTCGGTGCTCGGAAGGCTCCTCCAGAGTGTCACGACTCCTCGTCCACACTCTCCTGAGACTTGGTAGTGTTATAGTTGAGAATCACAGTAATGACCTGTCCATTCGAATGTCCCCACCATTGTTAATGTTTGTAGCGTGTTGTTCCCTCCGACAGTAAAACCATGAATGATAAATAACAAACGTGTGGCATGTTCCAACGTACGGTAAGGTGAGGAGCTGTGTCCGTAACGGTCCGGCCCACTGCGGTCGTGTACGGCACGCTCGTACGGCGCTCTGTCGTAGGCCATCCTTCCGTAATGCTCGTCGGGATCACGACTGCCGCTTCGCTCTTTTTCTCGTATATCGCGGTCTCTGTCACGGTATGCCGAGCGTAGAGGATGCGCCAGTGGAGATCTACAAAGGGAACAAGCACCACCGATTTAATTCCCCAAACCGAATTTACGGTTTTCAACGCTCAAACACTTAATCACAATGCATGACACAATGTGATAGAGTACCTTTCTTCAACCATGGCTTGTGTGCTTGAGTCAGAAACAGACAAATAGATTACAGTATTACATATGGAGAGAGACACCACAGCGTCCCATAGGTGGGAGAACAGAGGGTGTCTGATCCACTGAAAATGCACCACACCTGTCATCTCGCTCCCGTGGGGGATAGCGTTCCCTCTCAAATCGTTCTCTCTCGTAGTCAGGCTTTTCTCTGTACGAATCCCTCTCTCTGGTGTAGTCCCGGCGATCCATGTAAGGGTCTGATCGTCGATCATAATATGGGTCTCTGCTGTAGGAATCTCTGGGACCGAGCAGTTCTAGAAGGATTGAACAGTTCATCAATTAAAAGAGAAAATTGAAAGAAAAAAAAATCCTCCTATAACGATTTAAAGACTGATAGTTCGTGGCAGTGAATCTTACCTTTTTCGTAGCCTCTATCTGATGTCACCGGATCGGGCCTCAACACTATTCTCTCACCATAAGAGATTCGCTCAACAGTTGTCCCAGGCTCTAAAACAAAAGGTGGTTATTAGCCATAGTCACCAAAAACAATACTGTCAAAAAGAAAATGAAGACATTCATGAATGCACATACCATGCCCGTGTCCATAGTCGACGGTCTTTGGAATCACCGGTGGTGCAGCAATGTGCGATGGCTGATAATGTGTGGCAGCTTTGCTTTCCCAAGACACTGCTTCCGGTACGGTCGTCTGTGAAGTTGCCGTCATACCCTGAGAATGAACGACGGGTGTATTATATAGCTTTGAGTTTGCAACATTTCAGTTATCTAGTAATTCATTCACATGGCAACACACACGTACAAAAAGTAGTAAACACTTCAATTGTGATGTCAGTTTTCATGGTTTTACCTTCAGAACATTGCGGACATCTGGTGGGATCTCCAGTCCAAGAAGACCAGCAGGTAGGTCAGGCAGATTGTCAGCTGGTGCCGGCTGCTGTGGTTCAGCACCAGGGGTCTTTGATTCCTGTAATTCCCTTCAAATGTAAAATAACGGATGTTTAATTGAGCAAAAGGGTCCCTTAAACATTCTTAGACAGATACAATAAAAACACATGACCTAATTTCAGCACCTTTGTTCTGCTATGCAAATCTGAATTCTTCATTTATAACTTGCATAAAAATATATATATATATAAAAACAACTAAATAACCCATTAAAAAGGTGGTATCGGTGCATCCCTAGTTTACAATTTAATTAAATGTTTAGACATATATGTCAGCGTATGACTATTCTCTCTTATAAAGTACACTGCACTGTATTTATGTCATTTTAGTATTTAATGTTGTAAATACACTTGTGCTACGCCGTGATCAGACTAAAGTCATGTTGATGACGTTTGTCATTTTCTAAATTAAAAAGCAAGTTCATATTTATCCGACTGCTTGAATTCATGAATAGGAAAAGTTAGCCATGAGCACTTAAGAAAAGTGACAATCCAACACAGTTATGATCGTGGAATTGAATTGAAGACAGGGTAATTGGAATTTTAATAGACTAGTGAGATCAGGAAAGATACACTGCCCCAGTATATGAGCAACAAAGAATTGTGGCTAACATGCTATTTGCGCTTGCTTAATGTAATGTTATGTAATAACCACAGAGCAGAAATTACCTTATTAGCTTCAGCTCTTGAGCAGCTTTTAAAATGATCTCATGTTGACGTTGGGATAGGGCAAGCACATTTCCACTCATTCCTTGGGCTTCAACTGAACTCTCGGGCGCGTTAGTGACAGGTGGAGGTACGGCAGGTCTATCCAATGGAGGATCGTCTCTGTGCTCGCCATAGCGAGGCCTGCCATCTTGATACTCTGAAGGATACCCTCTCTCTGATGGCGAAAGATGTCGAGAACGCATTTCCCAGTCTGGAGGCTGAGGGTAGGATGGTTCTTCTCGTCGGTAAGGCGACTCATCCCTGTATTCACGAATTCTGAGTTCCCCTCTTCCTCGATCATGTTCATCGTATAGATATGGGCGACCCCGTTCCCGTTCTCTTTCCTCTGGCCAATGACTGTCTTTGAAAGCCTCAGGTGGCAGCATGCGAGGAGCATGGCCCCGCTCATGAGGGGAACGCTCTCTGTATTCATGGTACTTGGCATCACGCAAATGTTCTTCAGGAGGGAAATCTTGTGGTGTCCGCCAGCGATTACCACTTTCACCATGATTATAATCCTGTGTAAAAGTCTCATTATATTCCTCTTCGTATTCCTCACGGTTTTGGCCATGCCGCCACATGCCTCTTGCCATCCCCCGTCCCATTGGTCTCCTCCTCACCCCTCCCCTATCTATTATCTCGTGAGGAGATAATGGAGCGCCTCTGCCTTGTGGCGGTTGCCAAGCCAAGTCTTCTTCCCCTCCTTCATCATGATATTCCTCCTCCAAGATTTCATGAGGTGGTGGAGGTGGCACACGACGCCTGCCTCTTCCAAAGTCAGAATGCACTGAATGGTTATGAGGGTCATCATACATGGATTGCCCAGTTGAATCCACGTTGGCATCGTCAGCCTCCGCTTCATAGTCCAAGGACTCGTCATCCATTGGTCCGTGTGCAGGGTGAAGGGGGCGTCCTCGTCCTGGATGCATAAAAGCAGGGTGACCACGTGGGGGGCGACCCCTGCCGGGTGGAAATGGGGGTCTCATACCTCTCATTGGAGGTCCCCTTTCTCTCCAGTAGGGATCTCCTTCCTCAGAGAACTCTCCTGAGTCAGGTTCCTCCCACTGTCCATCAAGTGGCTCTCCTCTTCCCATAGAGGGTCCCCCTCTTCCCATAGGTGGTCCTCCTCTACCCATTGGAGGTCCCCCTCGTCCCATTGGAGGTCCCCCTCGCCCCATTGGAGGTCCTCCGCGCCCCATTGGAGGTCCTCCTCTACCCATAGGTGGACAGCCTCGACCCATAGGGGGACCGCCTCGACCCATAGGGGGACCGCCTCTACCCATAGGTGGGCCTCCTCTACCCATAGGTGGGCCTCCTCTACCCATTGGTGGGCCTCCTCTACCCATTGGTGGACCTCCTCTACCCATCGGCGGACCTCCTCTACCCATCGGCGGACACCCTCTCCCCATAGGGAAACCTCCTCTTCCTAAAGGAGGCCCACCTCTACCCATTGGTGGACCTCCTCTTCCCATAGGGGGTCCTCCTCTCATCATTGGAGGTCTGCCTCTTCCAAAATGAGGACCTCCCATTGGCTCGTCATAATACTCTTCCTCTGGGATCCAAATATCTTCTTGTGGGGCCTCCGAGTCCTCTCCACCAAACTCCTCATAAGAAGACTCCTGCCATTGGTAGTTCTCCTGCTCATCTAGCATGTCCATGTCCATGTCCTCTTCTGGTTGCACATAGTCATAAGACATATCCTCTGCCTCCTCCACATGTGGTACAGTGTTTGGACCTCCAAACTCTCCACTGCCCCTCTGCCCACGTCCTCGTCCATGCATTTGTAGAGGCATCGGAGGCTGGCCACGTCCTCGACCAGTGGGAGGCAATGGATGCCCTGGTGTCGACTGCAAATGGCCAGCACTTTGAGACTTTACTTCAGTTGACTTTGGGATATTTGGTGGCATTTTGGATCCATCTTGTTTGAGGGCATTCTGAGCAGTGTTTGGTGTCACTACAGCAGACATAGTAGTTACAGAAGGCTTATTGTTCACAGCTGTAGGTTTTTCATTACTGTCAGAGGAGTTGTCATCCAAATCTTTTGACAATATGTTTGTTTTTAATGTCTGAGGAATTGGGTCATTTGGGACAAAAAAACCATCACTTCCAAGTAAGTTGTCATCTGTCATGTCTTCATCGGGTGTGATTTTATCAACCGATTTGTCATCTGTATCACGTTTTTGTTTTTCAGGCTGCAGCTGTGAGGCTAATGATACTGGTGTCTTTGTGTCCACAATGGAAGGTTTTGGAACAGTTGGTTCTAGCTTGGTTTGGGGACATTGCTGTTGTGTTTGCTGGGGCGCTGATGGACATTCAACTCTTGGAGGGCCAGGGTGTCTTGGACCTTCGAACCTAGGCTGCTGCCCAAATCGAGGTTGGTCAAACCTTGGGGGTCCATCAAAACGCTGCCTTGGTTGGTCAAACCTTGGGGGTCCATCAAAACGTTGTCTTGGTTGGTCAAACCTTGGAGGACCATCAAAGCGTCTTGGTTGGTCAAATCTTGGGGGACCATCAAAGCGCTGCCTTGGTTGGTCAAACCTGGGTGGACCATCGAAACGCTGCCTTGGTTGGTCAAATCTTGGAGGACCATCGAAACGCTGCTGTGGCTGGTCAAATCGTGGTGGGCCGTCGAACCGTTTTGGTTGGTCGAATCTTGGCGGACAATCAAAACGCTGCTGTGGTTGGTCAAACCTTGGGGGACCATCAAAGCGCTGCTGTGATTGGTCGAAGCGTGGGGGACCATCAAAACCTTGCTGTGGTTGATCAAATCTTGGGTTGCTTCCACTGGAAAAAAAGAAACCACAAATTTTCAAATTCCAACATAAAACATATTTCATGAAGCATTTCTCATTTCAAAATGCTCAAATGTAAAATTAAACAGTTTCACTCACCGTGGGCCGCTAACACTGTTGAAGGTTGGTGGTGAAACACCCTGGAGACCTAAGGGTCTGACTCCCACACCAGTTGGGCCACTTCCTCGCACTGGCTGAGCACCTTGGGATGCAGGACCACTACCAGCAGCAGCTGAGGACTGCTGAATGCCCATGTTCACCGACTGCTGCTGCATTTGCATGTCTTGTCCAGGGTACTGACTAAATTGTCCCATCATTCCACTATTATATTGGCCGGTGGCAAACGGCACCATGGCAGAGAGAGTGGCTATCCTTTCTTGGAGATGGGCATTGGTAGCATTCATCTGCTCCTGCCACTGCTTCCATTGGTGCTCATAGTCCTTCAGTTGGTCTTTATGAGGGTATGTCTGGAACTGCTCATACCACAGAGAAAAGGACCGTTCCCAATCTTGGAATAAAGGTGTGAACTGCTGCTTTTGCATTTCATGGTGCCTGAGCTGCAGTTCAGCTGTCATGGACTGAAACGAAACCATAAAGGATGAGATTCATTTTTAATTTCAACAATGACATTCCTGACGCATAAACATCCAGTTAGTCATAAGACGTTTACATACCTGTAAGTTTGTGGGTTGTTGAATCACCTGCTGGTACTTTTCCAGGACCTGTTGAAGCTTTTCGTGCTGTTGCATTAGGGCTTGGTATTGCATGCCCACTCTCTGCTGCTGCACCTGCTGCCATTGTGCTGCTGCAGCCTGTAGCTGCTGGAGACGGACGGCTTCCTCTGGGTCTTTTGGGATTTCAGGCTTTGAAAAGAATTAACATGTTTGTAGTGAAGCAAACTTTGGAATATATGTTGGTAGTATTGGAGATATGACTGGGCGAAGCTTGTAATGAAAGGGATGAAATTATTTCTAAGATGGAAAAGGGACGGGGAGGCATGTGCATGATTCATTAAGAAATAACCCTTTGAATACTGCTCACATTCTCAGACTTTTCTTCTTTCCCTTTTTGATCAGGAGAGAAATTTGAAATCACTTACTGTATGCAAGTTTGAACCACACACTCCCTGATGCCCACTCAGTCGCTACCTTTGCTGCTGTAAATAGGTTTGAGCCTCACAATCTCAATAAAAACAGAGTGTATACTGACTGGTCTGGAGACATTTATAAAGCAGCATGATTCACTTATGTCAATTAATTTCAAGTTCGCGAAACTAACTTAATACAAAACAGAATGTTACTTAGCTGAGAACTTGGCTATTGTAATAGCAGCGACACCAATTATAACTTTTTTCCCTAAAATGCAAAGTCCAGTCACAATGACAAGGAGCAAAATTATGACATAATTACTTGGGGAACGAGGAGTAAATGTGTTAAGAGTCCCTGGATTTCCAAATGAATCATGACGAGGCAATGATCACATCACAAAAATGAGACAAGAGGTGACAAAACTTACTGTGTCTGTAAATGTAGTGGGTTTTCCTACATTGTCACTCTGAAAACATATACAAACAACATATATCCGTTCTTAGATTCAACGCATTGTTCCTTTGAAATCTGCTTTGTTTTAAAAATGGATTTTGCATGTTCCTTCAAAAAACTGAAGCAGTGAAGACATTCAGCCTTTTGTTTAAGCCACACAGCGTCAACATTAGCAGTCATGCAGGTTGTATTACATGAGTAGAACCTGCTTGAGAAGCCCATCTTGCTAAACTGAATCACTGCAGATCTTTGAAATTGTGTATTATTGGGGATGTGCTGGTCAGGAATGTTGGCCCCAGAATCGAACATCTGCAGATCCACATACTTCTATTTTTAAAATATTTTGACTTGGAATCTGATATACAAAAAAACTTGTTCTTCGTTTTACTCCCATTGTTCATCATCTCCTGGATGAGTCCTTTCACATGTAGTACTGCAGTAACATTAATGGAGTTCACTCCTTGTTAAAAAAATATCTGGTATGATGTCACACACTGCCTGGTAAGCCTGTGCTTGAATGTTAAAGTCGAGACAGCTGGACACACTGTCGATCCAAGAGCATTGAAAGCATCACTCTCACAAGAGGATCACAGGATTAAAATAAAAAATTTTTTTTGATCTTTATGTGACAATGTTGTTTGCTGTGCATTGTTCATGTCTTTTGCGTTGCCCATCGGACCACTGAAGCCTTCACAGCTCAAACTTGTGGCGCACATGGGGCATTTATGGTGCTTTTTAACTCGTACCCACTCGCCTTGACTCAGCTTTGTTCATTCTCCATTACAATAAAGACCCACCGTGGTGCAAGTAATCACAACCGACAGAATCTGTATCTTTCGATTCAGAGCAAACATGCATTTGAAAGAGTGGAGTAATCACCTCGTGTTGGCTATCAGCTCAAATTATTAACGTTACGAAATGTGGATTGTTACGATCATGTTTTATTGTCAAGGTGTCCGGTGTTTTGGTTTAACTGGTGCCCCTGTTAACTAGTAACCAACTTCTGCCACCAACTGTTCAGCAGCAGCTGACGGTAAAATGAGACGACCACTACGACACTTTAAACTTGAATGGAAATGCAGATAAACGGGACGCTTGAGGAAGCCGTTCACCAGTTAATCCGAAAAACTGGTGGTATCCGGCCAATCGGGAGCCTGCCGTCTGTCCACGTCACATTGTCTACTCGCCTCAGCTCGCTTGGAACCTCGTTGAGAAGTGACCAGGAGTGTACCTGATATCAGGTGCAAACACGTAACAGAAAAGCCTAAAACCCGAGTCGAGACGAGTAGGTAATAGTGGAAAAGCACCGTTAGTCTGCTAAATGCGGGCAGTATGGAAACCTGCCATACTCTTCTGCAGGTTGCTCAACAATTTGTTCAATTTTCTTGTACATATGCAGCTGACATACAAAAAAAAAAAGCAAATTCTAATGTGTAAACATCACATACTTTAATTTCCACAGGTGGCGGAGGTGGTACTGGAGGCTCCTCGTTAGGAGGAGGTGGAGGCGGAGTCTTTTTTGGAGGATTATCTGGAGGGGGAGGAGCAGACGTCTGGCCCAAGGATGGTGGCGGCGGAGCACCGCCACTCTCTCGTTGATTCTGTTTGGCTTTCTCTTGCTTCAGTTTTTGTAGATTCTGCAGATGTTGTTTGTACCAAAGCTGCTGCTGCTCCTAGGAAAAACAACAAGTGGATATCAGTGATTGTGGAGAGCTTGAGGTATTACGAGAAACAATTACTGTCAATAAAAGTTGAAGAAACGTATACATACTGCACTCAGAAAATGACTTTCTAAAAAAAAAAAAAAAAAGAGCGACTTCCCAAAAAGTCGGCCTAAAACATAAAATTCTGGGGTCTTGGGTTGTCTACATTGATATTGCCAATAGGTTATTTGAAATGTTGCGACATAACGGATGTTATGCAGCATGTGGTTCAGATATTTTACCATTCCATTTTCCAATTTCAGCATACAACTGTGCTTGTCAGATTGTGTGACCCTTTTGAGGGTAAATGGTCTCTGTGTACCCCACTTTTACCCATCGGCTGCCGAGATAGGCCATTCATTTACTTTGCTGCCAGGTTTGGACAGGCTCAAGGGAAATCTTTCACCAAATCACAAATGTGTGTAATGAAGAGTGTACTGCTCAGTGGTAAGGGTGGTTACAGATCGAGGAGGAGAGCTTGTAACTAGATGAATACCTGTTGAATGTTGGTCATAGTGCAAGGCGTTTATCCTCTGCATATATCACATATTGGGTAGTTTACATATATATTGTAAACTGCATACATATATTTTTGCAACGTGGACAATACTTCAATGACTGTGCAATGATTATATTGTCTTTTTGACAATCAATGCAAGATTGTTATGGTGAATAGTACATCCTGACACACAATCATAAGGTTTGTTTACATTGTGAAATGGGTGAGATCTCCTGCATCATAGACTGACAACGACAACAATGAGTTTCTCGAGTGAAAGTTGGGTAAATAAAACGTAAAAGGTCTAAAGACAAACAGAAGAAATCACCTGTAAAGGTAAGGACTTGTCTTCTTCTGCAGTGGCTGGCTCTTTGATTGCCTCTTTTGCCTTCGGTGGACCGATGCTGTCCGGTGGCTTCGCTCCCTGGGGCTCCGGAGGAGGCGGTGCCGGCTGAGGGTCGGTGGGCTGCGATGGAGGAGGAGGCTGCTGGAAGCCCTGCTTGGGGGCAGGGGGTCCCGTCCGAGTCGGAGCCTCTTGTCCGTAAAACGACTGGGGGCGGGTACCACCTTCCTGATGAACGGCTCCATCTGAATGCCACTGTGTGCCCGGGAACCCGCCGGAATGTCCAGCACCTCCGTACGCATTCGCGTTGTTGCTGTGGAGCAGCACGGACTGCAACTGCTTCTGGTGCAACATCTGCAGCTGCTGCATCTGCTGCAGGTGCTGCTCCTGCAGGCTGGAGAACAGCGAGCCGCCGGGCGACGCTTGGGCCTCGAAGCCTCCGAAACCCGCATTCTGGTTGCCGGCCAACTGCTTGCGAGGACCGGCGCCCCCGAAGTTATTGGGCTGGGGTCCACCGAAATTCCCCCAGCTTGGAAACATGGTGGCAACAACAGGGCGGCCCGACGCCTTTATGAACACGCACAACCGCAGCGGCTAACGAAGCTAAGCGGCTAACGTGGGCCCATCACCGACGAGCCAAACGTCACCATTGTGGTTTCCCCGCCTGCGGAATGACGCACTAGATAAAACAGATGTCGCAAGAGTAGCAGATATCTGATACAAAAACATACACATCAGCAGTGTGTGTTGATGTCGGACAACGGAAACCATTGAAGATGCTTTTTTTTTCTGAATGGCTGTCGCTCAGACACAAAACGCGAGCCGGCGACGTGATGACGTAGGCGGAGAAGATAGGTCACGTGTTTTGTTTATCCGTGGAAGCCTGTGAAGCGCGCTTGCACCCCCTACTGCTCCGGAGGGCGAATGACACTACAGTAGATGCGTTCGAACAACCTAGTGTGTCTCTCTCTCTCTCTCTCTCTCCTCTCTCTCTCTCTCTCTCTCTCTCTCTCTCTCTCTCTCTCTCTCTCTCTCTCTCTCTCTCTCACACACACACACACACACACACTACGTGCAATTTAGGGTCACCTCACATACATGTTTCTGAACTGTGGGAGGAAACCACGGTAGCTGGAGTAAATCCATATATGAAGAAAACATGGAAACTCCACACAGTAAGGCCTGGCCAAAATGTATATATTTTTAAGAGTAATAAAAAAAAGCACAGTATTTGAAGCCAGGACATATAATCCTTAATCCTATAATTAAAGTTAATTATTTTCCCCTAAATAAACCATGTTTATGTTTATTATAGTCAGCTGAAGGTGAATGCCACATGATATATATGTAAAAAGAATCAGAATCAGAAACAGAAAAGGGAAGATAAAACGAGAATATTATTACCTTTGCCAACGAAAGTTGGGTGAGGTTTTACGTCTCCTTCTTCTATAGGGTTTGATGGCAGTTTGCATCCATAAAGTCGCATTACTACCATCTGCTGGTTTTATCTATCTTCATCGTTCCCCAACGCTCTTGTCGCTCCTGATGAATGTCAACCACAAGTGGCCCAACATGCAAACTACATTGTTTTCAGTATTTCTGCTGTTTCTGTGTTAAACTGATGTTGGTTTGAAAACGTTGTCATATACATGCAACACTTTTCTGAAATGGAAATGCAAAAACGATGCGTTTCCACTTTAAATATTTTTTGTGTGAACAAGGCCAAACTTTAACAGAAATAGATGTCCTTCAATCTGTGTTGAAAGTGCTTCAAAAGAATTATCTATTTATTTAGTATGTATGTATGTATGTGTTTTACCAATTCTTGCAAAAACTACTGACTTAAATTGCATGAAATTTTTAGAGATGATCTGTCATCATCCAAAGACCAATTGACGAGAGTTTGGACCATTGATGGGAAACTATTTCTGAATAAATCCCCGCAAAGCTGGGAAAAAAATGTCCCATGCAAAGTGGATGGGAGCAAAGGAGATTCGAGATCAGCATCTGTTGCAATGGACATGGCTTTCACAACAAAATGATTCACCCGAATTGCATGTATTTATCCAAGGATGGCCTCATTGCAATTTGAGAGCGATTGGTCTAGGTGACAAAAAGCTCAAAAATGTATTTTTATCATAACATGCTCAGTTTGAATCCAAATGTAGAATTGGTGACTGCACTGCGTTGGTTTATATGTTGCTTCAGGTTTATAGTACCGTATTGTCCTTTTCATATAAGTGGCATTGGTTCTTTGGTTTCAGGTTTGTATTGATGTTTGCATATGAAAAAAACAATTGCTGACGTATGAAATTTGAACGAACTATTGTACAGTGTATGTGTGTATTGAACAGATAATATTTCACACAAGGGAGTAAAATAGTGGCGACTTTGTGTAGATTTGTATTCTCACCACAAGAGGGAAACATTTACAAAGACTTCTTAAATACAGTGATCGATGAAGACGAGAAATTATTCCAGTAATAAATCATTCAAACCGTTTCAACAGCAGCAGCAGCAGCAACAACAACAACAACAACAACAAAAATAATAACAACAATTTGAACATTAGTTTATATATATGAATCATTGTAATAGATTATGTTAGATTACATGAAAGGAGATTTTTAATTTGTCACATTACAGTATAGCAGTGAAATGCAACTCTAATGTAACGACATTTGAACAATTTAAAGTTTGCAAAAAAAATAGATTGAAAACTGAACACGATGAAATAAAAATTAGTGAGATTATTTATCCGGTCAGTGTCGTAGCTTCTGACCAACTGTGTGAGTTCAGGCAGTGTGTGAAGACTTTGGGAGCGAGAGCAGTGGGAGGTAAAAGAGCAGCGACTTTAGGTTGCCCTTGAGGTCTGAAACACATAAGAGTATTTTTTTTTCTTCTTAAGATCACCAGTAAATCTGTATTAATTTTGACCAGAACCACTTAAAAAGAATCGTTAAAGCGGATTAATCAAGCTGGTCCTGTTTAATGTCTCCCGTTAATTAGTTTGTCAGCAGTGTTTTAATATCGCCTAATGACTTCATATTTCACTGATGACATTCAAGGGGTGTTAAAAGAGGGGAAATGGCCCATTCAGGATTCAGTTCTTTCACTTAAGATGCCCTCAATGAATAAGGCAAGGTCACGGAGGCCTAGCCTTTAGGGAGAGATACATTATCAGGGGATGGGGGTGGGAGAAATCCCATAGAGGAAGCTCTCTCCCCTCTAAAACAGCATGACGGGCACAATGTGATACAGTTCTGTCTTAGAACAGTACGCTGCACAGGGAATTCATGATACGGCTTAGGGCAGCCTCACTGTATAGAATGGCAGGATAGCCCCACAGTGTACAATAAAACTGACACTGGGGACTAAGGCAATGCTGATTGTTAAATGTCTTTTTTTTTTAATGGTGTGTTAATACGAACTACAACTTTGTAAGAGCTAATTGAGTCTTATGATATGAGTGATTATGTGAGGGGGTAAAAAAAACCCAAAACAAACCCCCCCCACACACACACACACAAAACAGGGCAACAATTTCCAAAGCAGAAGAAGTTGGTACCTTTCCATCTTCATCAGCACTTTCTAAAGCTTCCTAAGCAAGAACAAAGAAATCAGAAATCGTAAAGTTGTGGCTCACAGTATTGAGGACACGGCATTTTCTCTGTGATGAAAATCCTATGTTAAACAAAATGCTCAATGGAGGCTAATGGATCCCGAACAAGTCCATGCACTGCTTCCAAAATGCTTTGTTTGACAAATCAATTTTCCCATAACCCGGTGAGGAGAAAAGTGATGCGGATTGATCGCCCCCCCTGACTTTGTTTCCAGAATATTGTTTGATGGCTGGATAGATTAATTGGTATGACATTTGAAAGCCTCCTCCTGACTGTCAGCATCCAAGCCCACATATGCCAATCGAACGCGGGTCTAATTGTCTCCCGTATCATACCTCAATTCACAAATTAGAGACGCTGCTTCTGTAAACTATTACCAATGTAAGCCCTAAACAACATCGCGCAGCTCCATCAAACATGGGTTTGAATGAGGGGGGTGGGGGCTGTGGGGGGGGTGCTGGGCTGATAAGATAGAGTGCATTAAAGGGCATCACCCAAACCGCTGTGCCAGCACTTCTTCCTCTTGGTGCAGGAGATCTGAAATATACAAATCAGATCGCAGCAGCTGTTTGAGTAAACAGGCTCCACACTCATCAGTCTGTGAAAGCTCATATGAGCCGAAGCTTTGTTAAGATAATTTGAATTAGAGGTGTTTGAAAATAGAAACATCAACGTCCTTGAGCTCGCTGGCTTTCGTAGATCTCAGGGTTGCGATGTAAATGCATTTTTTTCTCCCCCCCCCCCCCCCCCCCCCCCCAAGTTCGTTCTTTGTCTGCAGCTGAAGTCTTGAAGTCCTATTTTAACGCACGCAAAGCTGTTAGTCGTCATCTTATCAACGGCCCTTTAGATCAGGGGTGACTAACCTAAGGCCCGTGAGCCAAAACCCACAAGAGGCTCCAATCCGGCCAAACCACCAAGCAAATTACCAACATTTTAAATAAAACACTGATTTAAAAAACAAAAAAAAGACCTGAGCTAAGATTGATGCTGCTGAATTAGCCTCATAGCCGTGCTGTCTGGGTCTGTTACTCAAAATACCTATGATGCAACAGGATTTTTTTGGGGGGGGGGCATTTCACCAGAAGGTTCCATTGAAAATTGTTTTTATGTTGACATTGGGGCCGTCTTCAGGTTGGTTTTGCGCAGATATAGGATGGTCGACACAAACGAGGTGCACACGCTACAAAACACAGAAACGCACTGCAAAAGGAAGCACTGCATAAATTAAAAAAATTAAAAATTAAAGTTACCAAGAGAAAATGCTACACATCCAGTCAGTCACACAACGGAAGTGCCACAGGCCTCCGGGGGGCAGTAGTGAGCGTTCACCTGCCAAGCAGCAAAAACAACACTGTTGACTTCTTTGGCGGTTTTCTGTGTTCCATAAATGGAAGAAAGAAGTGGGAGCAACCCGATCTAATTCAATCCAAAACACACCAACACTGGAGATTTTTCTGTTTTATTTACATTACTGACAAATAGAGCCAGGGAGTTCTGCATGAAATCCAAACATCATTTCTTCTTCTTTTTACATTCTCTCTTTTAAAAACCAAATACAAATCGTGTTGCTGTAGTAAATGTTACGGTTGCTTCTCACACAAGGAGCAGCCTTCACTTGAACAAGGCCATAGTTGGTGTCCTGCCCTCCACATTTTTCATCGCCAATTATTTATCATTCCCAATGACTAATTGCCCCACTTGCCTTCAATCTTGTGGGCCGGGTTCCTGCTGGGACGCCCTCCTCCCTTCACTCGCTGCATGTCCCTATCACCCCAACACACCCACTTGCCTTTGAAAAACTGTAATTGAATGAGTTTATGTCGTCAAATTGATTAATCATATTAATTTGTACTTATTAACGGGATGGTTGAAAGCGATGACAATTAGATTAATGAAATTAGTTAATTATTTCTACCCACACTCTCAACTATAACGAAGCAAAAAAAAAAAGAAAAAAAGGGGGGGGGGGTTTGCATAGAAAAGGCTCACTGTTATGACACAATTGGCAATCAAGATTTGGCTGTTAATTGAATGTCTGCTTTTATTAATGACGAGGTTTATAAAAAGGACCTTGGGAAAGGAATATTAATTGATTAATCAAAGTGCTTGGGATGAAGTGGGCAGTACACAAAGCAGAGGTGTGAAATTTCCCTTCACATTTGATTGGAAATAATTCACAAATGAAAACGGGGCAACTCCAGCTCACAGCTGCCGTTTGCGTTCGCCTGGAATAGGAAGCAGACACAATTTGCGTACATTTGCTTGAAGTGGCGTCCTCATTACCGCAGTTATAATTAAAGTGTTACTGGACGATGCAAGGCTACAGTTTATCCGGCCATAGATGCTCATTAAGCGACTGAAGCCTATTGAGGTGATGAAGAGGCTGCTTTGTGGTGAAGTGTTGCCCAGACTGAGGCTCTCCAGACTTCACATTAAAGTACAGGAGTTGCCCGATCACCGATCAGTTTTTTTTTGCAGGGAGCCACACGTGTCCCGGGAGACCACAGCCGTACATTAATCACGCCTGTTTGCCTGTTGTGAAAACACAAAAACCCACATAAATAGATGTAAATGTGAGCAAAGGCAGCGCCAAGATCCCTCAGCGCTGATAGGGCTCTTTGAATTTCATTATGCAACAAGCTGTCCAGCTGTTATAAACGATGCTCATGAAAAAGAAGTGATTGTTCGGCATGATAAAGATGAAATGTAATAGTTTACGCCACCATGAATCTGATTGTAACATCCATACTATTAGAAAGGCCGATAAGAGCATTTATGACTATTTGCTTTGTGTCATAAAGGGAAGTGGGCTGTTTGATTAATATGAGCAGCTGGCCGGCTCCAGATTGTGCTGCTGCATATAAGTTACAGGGTGCAGTAATGGAACGGTTTCTCCAGTAAAAAGTGGTCTGTCACATGTGCGAGATAAGCAGAATTATGACTAACGCACTCTGCATTTACAAAGTGTTGGGTTTGATATGCACGCTGTGTAAATGTAGGTGAGTAATGATTTTGTTTTCACCCGCGAAATATTCACTTCGCCCGACGAGATGGTATCTGCTAATGTGCTCTGTGCAACAAAAAATAAATAAATAAGAAGTGTAAAATCGGTTGGTTTCCACATTCAAAAAAACATATAAATCTTGGTCATACTTATGCTACGAGAACAGATTGCACCCAGACTATGCCTATTCAATCAACGCATTGGTCAACTCTCTCTGTTTATATGTTTAGTAGAGATATATGCTTAGTGCGGGAGAGAGACATGTTTAAAGGAGAACAACATCCGATTCACACATGAAACTTTTGGTATTTCTCTGAAAAGTTAATGAAGTTTCCTGGGTCTTTGCAAGTAGCACAGGATGTCTAAAGTAAATGCATCACGTGATATGATCAGTTTTGGTATATGGACTGAAGAGCCGATAGGTAAATGACGTAAAGCTTGAAACTGCTTGCGATTGTGCTACGTTGATTTTGATTATTCTAAAATCACAGGAGTATTTAGTCATTTCTTCTTCTCCAAGTCAGTCGGAGAAATTGTTTTATTTGCATGTGATGTCAGACAAAAAAATCATTCATCTTAGATACCACTTCAGTGAACCATTGTTTTTTTTTCTGAAGCTGCAACTCTCAGAAACGCTCACTCGGTGGTTGACAGGAAGTGCATCGAGGCTGACAATAATTCTGACGAATGTGCAGACAATTGACTGTTTAGCTCATGGATGCAATTTCTCCGTATGTAAGGAAAAAAAAATCTTCTCTTTGACTGGAAAAGGCTGCTGTGAACAGTTAATGTTCCCAGATGTGGGCCAGCTCTTTGTGACAATTTACAATTACATTTGCAGGCCTGGGCGTGTTTAAAGTTATGATATCCACAAATAAAAGTAATAATACACATGGCCCATTAGAACTAGTGCAAAGAGGAATATTGCTACAATGAAAACCTGAGATATGGTGATGCAGGTCCTCAAGATACAGAGAAATATTTTATTCAATATCTATGGTAGAACTAACTTTGTCTATTCAGCTGCTATATGGTAAAATCCAATCTTAATAAAGATATACAACTCCAACAAAATCCCTTCAAAACCTACAAAAGCCCCAAAACTTTAAGATTATTTCCCTGTAAATAACAAAACAGATGAGTAATTTTATACAGAAAAGCCAGACATGCAGCATTTATGCATTGTATTGATCTAAAGATGTGATGTTTGGGTTTACATTTGACACTAACCTGTCTTTGTGGTGACGTTTCAGATTGTAACCAGCTGAAAACATGCGGCGGCCATGAAACCGTCCACTTTTTGCAGCTGTAGAAACATGGCGGTGTCACACAGCAGCCTCTGCGGGACACAATTAAGGATTTTTTGTACAAATCATTTACAGAAAAAACAAAATCAAAAATAGAATGATTTCACGGACAAACGTCACTGTTCAAAATCACTGTTAACCGACAAAGACGAGAGAGAAAAAACAAACAGCTTTTCATCAAGAGATAATTCAGAATCAAATCCAAGTCAACTCAAGTCTCGGCCTTCAATAGTTGTGTTAATTCTTCATGTGGCTTTTTGTGAGAATGAGTTACCCATCATTCACCTCTGCCACAGAGGAAACATTCCTGTTTTTAGACCCTTTGAAATACAAACTAAGTATAACAATAGATACCAGATTGTTGTATTTTCCAATCGATTTGTCATTTATAGCAGTTTTCTTCACATTTGAGGTCCAGAACGGCTTCAACCACTGTGAACTCAACAACCTGCATCTTTGCACTGGACACCAGCTGCTTGTCCTTATTGGACATATATTTGCCAATACCTCTTTGTAACAGTGGATCTCTAGCGACAACGGTCATCTTCGACAGGGAGCGAGAAAACGATTCATAAATTGACGCTCTCCTTCTTTACATTGAGTCTTACTTGATCCAAAAATGTGTCACGCGTGCATTTGCAACGGTCAATGAAACACTTGATCAAATAGAGGCGCTGCAGCCAAAGGCCGGCAGTGGTCAAGGCATGCTCATCGGCAGAATCCATCGTCTCTATTTACACAGTCCATCCTCTTTAAAACTGCTCTATTGATCTTGGCCTAGGTCATGGAGGTTTGGCATCAAGGTGGGGGATGGGGGGGGGAAGGGCTTGGGGTGGGGTGGGGGTGGGGGTGGGGGGGTTCAAATGTGATGGTAAGGACAGAGAAGGAAGAGAATAAGGACGTAGAGGAGGAAGCTTCCCCTGGGTGACACCAGTGCCAGCTTTCTCTTATTTAGCATTTGACCCTGGTCTTGGCTTTACGGCTCAATGCCGCTGCCTTAATTTCAGCACATAGTCGATGGCTGCCAATAGTTTGAAAGAAGACTTGTCACTGCTCCTCAACAAAAGCTTAACAATACTCCAAACAAACACACTTGATCTATCTGGGGGGTGGGGGTGGGGTGGGGGGGGGTCAGAGGTTTGAGGGTCTCCTCAGTCCTCCTCCTGACTTTTGCCGATTCAACATTTCAAGTGAAAGGTGGATCGCAAACAAGAACGCACGTTTTGTAAATTCAAGTTCCTCCCGCTTCCCCCCCGTGTGACAGGTGTTCGTTACCTCTGCACTTGCTGCTCGGGTCCTGTTGCTGTCATTATATGACTCCGCGCTTCAGTCCATTACCAACGCGGCTGCCAGAGCAGAGCCGATAAACCATCTGGCCAGACCCCCTGAAACAGATAGCAGCCTCTTTAATGGAGTGAAAAAAGTAAAAGCAATTAATGTCACATTAGCGCATCGCTAATAAGGCCTGCCCCGCGGTATGCAGCCGTGAGGATAATGGGCGGGTTTGTGCGGAGATGCGGCTCTTTTCCTTCGAGGATTAATATTTACACTTCCAGGTGAGCTGGTTGTGAGATAACATCACATTAAAGCAATATTCTAGTGTGATTTAACTTGAAATAAGTAAAAAAAAGCAGCTCCAACATGGCCATGTGTTCACTTTAGGAAGTTTGATATGAATTTATCATGACAAACAAGAATAAATGTGGGCAGCGGTACATCACCACATGGACCAGTAATCTGTTCTGAGACGACGGTCCCACTAGAACGACGTGATCCAAACCCACATGGTGCCCCCCACAAACAACAGTGACACGTACAGTAGATGTCATTCAGTCCTCTGACAAACGCGACGCCGACAGTAATTGTATCGGTCCGCACGCCTCGGGGCTTTGTTATTGTGACCTCGCTCACTTTCAGCTCTGTCTTTGAGCTGTGATTCAAACTTCGCACGGCATCTCGGGAGCTTTCCCCAAAACAAAACACGTCCTCTCTGGCTTCAATGAGATTGTGGGGTGTTAAGATTTGGCTTAATTGTTGTCTTTTCCAGTGTTTAATTATGAAAACACCAGAGCACTGGCACCGCTGCTGCCTAATTCCACTATGTTCCGCTAATTACGTTGTGTTAATGGAGGCTTTTTTGTTGTAGCGTTACACTCATTAACTTAGCGGTGACACTGCCCTTAATTGCATAAGAGGCCACGAAGTCACTTTTTCTTTCATTTAAAATAATCTGCTTCTTTATAAAAATCAGCCTTGACATCAACTGGTTCAAAGCACATAGTAGGAGGCCGTGGGTTCCCCCCCCGCTACCCAGACTATTCTTTATATAGAGAGACTCGTATTGTCGCACCTCCTGATATATCATGTAAGACTGGAGTGTCACACATTTTAGATCAGGAGCCACATACAGCAAAATTCCATGTTGGGTGAGCAGGGCCGGTAAAAAAGTACCTCCGATTTTAAACTTTTTAAAGTCTTTCTTTGTTGTGGCGCAGAGAATATGGCATGAAAATGTCGATATCGTCACGAAATTAAACAATTAGCACCCAAAAAAATGACTGCAATTTCAACACGGATCCAAGTTTAATGAAACATCCTGATGTAAAATACTGTGAAATGTCCAAAACACAGAGCCAATAATATTTGCAAAATTTGACTTTTTGAATACTGTACGAAGGTGAAAAACTGAAACGATGTGGCTGCAGCAGCTTTCTCAGTGATCTATTGGTGCAAACCCTCAAAAAGAATTGCTCCAGAGGCATTTTTTTGTGTCCCTGAAGGATGACATGCTATTTTCGCTGTTGCTGTAGTGTGAATGCAATATGTGGTTTATCTTCTTTTTTTGAAGACTATTTTCCAGATCTCAACAACTGCTTTCTATATAATGTAACATTCGGTTGGAAAATATGTGTTTGTTTTTTTCCCTCCCAGTGCATAATAAAATGTTTGCACTATGGCTTCTTTTCATAGAGGTATAAGATATATCGTTGGCTGCTGCATAGCCTTGCTGCAGATACAAATTCAGTTTGTAGGTTTAATAAGGATCACAAAGCTCCAAAATGTCAGACACTGCAGTATCATCACTCATAGCAAATGGGCTTCTCCTTCCAGTTTCTACCTTTGCGTTTTTTTTTTTCTTTTTGTTGGGATCCTCCAGAGTCCAGTCAGTGCAGTGGCGAGGCTCTGATCTGATTCACACTCATATAACATATATGACTGAGGAACAACAGACCACTTTTTCTTCACCCACAATAATTTATCTTGAATAAAGTAGGTGTGTTGAAATTTAGACTAAAGCATCTCGAAGGAACGTCAAGCGAACCCCCCCCCCCCCCCAGTGTAGACAGGAAACAGACTGACGCCGCCGCTGCCGGGCCAATCTGCAGTAGACCCCCCGGTTCCCATACCCACACATGCCCTCAATTACCCTGTGAGCGCCACATGTGCAACATCATTAATAAGATCCACTAATAATAGTGGCGAGCTCCATTGGCCGTGAGTGAGATTTGACTAATTACTGTAATTGTATTGGAGTCATGCTCATTAAATATGAAAATTGTGTTCTGTGAAATGAATGGGGCTTCATGATCACTCTTGTATGGACAGGCAAGAAATAAATTAGAGAACGGTCTCTCGTCGTGCAATTAACTATGGCACCGACAGCTACCTGCCACACCCCCAGTCTGCTGATATAATGCATCTGTGTGTGCGTGTGTGTGTGTGTGTGTGTGTGTGTGTGTGTGTGTGTGTGTGTGTGTGTGTGTGTGGGGTGGGGGGGGGTGGGATTGCCAATTTACCATTACTTGTTGCTTATGATTCTCTTTATACGTACTGTATGCATGAGCTGCTTGCTTATGAAATGTGAAAATGTTCATAATTGCCAGAGCATATAATTACAATTCTAATCTTTTTTTTTTTTTTTTTGTGGAGAAGTTGCTCTCCCGGCTTTTAATTCATTGTTTTCCAATTGATTTAATGTAACGAGATGCTGCTGCTGCTAAGTGCGTTCTTCTCCCCTGATGTGGTTGAGTCGTGCCCCAATAAGAATCCAAACAATGCCTTATTTCTTTGTTTTTCTCAGGTATATTGTCTAAACAATGTAGATATAATGCTATATCTGATGCCCTAATAAACAAATTAGTGAACATGCACTTCAAACTCTGCAGGTTCTTCCTCTCTGACACAACAGCGGCTCTTCACAGTAACTTTTGTTCAGATTTTTTTTTTTTTTTGTGTGTGCGTGTGCCTCTAATCTCAGTGGGATTGAAGCAGCTGTCAGGACTCCAGAGCCTCCACAGCAGCATCTGGGAGTGGCTTCGTCCCCCGAGGAGCCGAGCCGAGCATCTTTCCTTCCCCTCCCTTGTGTCTGCATGCTCAAGTCGTTGTGCGAAATCTCGCAATGCAAATGTGCTTACCTCCACCGCCCGGTAACAAAACTGTGCCACAGTTAGAGCCCTGGTTCTGTCTGAGATATGGAGGTGAGGAGAGCCAGGTAAACAAAGCATAATGTGGAGGTCAAATGCTAATGACTGCTCCATTTATTATGTCTGGCTCACTCCAAAGGCAAAGTAACCACGTCACGGGTACCCAGACGTAATAAATCATGCAAATAAATCATAAACTTTAAGATTCATGGTATTTATTGTCCCTCCAAGAAACAATTCGCAGCCTGGTTCTGATTCCTCTCTTGTGCTCTTATTTAAATTGTCCCATTTGTTTTGGCTGAATTCTGGAGACGGCAAGATGCTGGCAACTCCACTTTCGGGCCTTTACACCCACCCATATAATTTCCATCTGCTCACTGGTTAATAGGGTTAGACCAGTGAGAACCCCATTATGAACTGTAGCTGGCTTTCGCCGGGATGCGAGCCATAATGCTGCAAGACGAGAGCAGATGCAACGCCATGCGGGGTTTTGCAGCTGTCGCCAGGCCTTCGAGAACCCACAGCTGTCCCCTCCTGGTCTCAAGTAAAAGGAGCCCGAAAGACAGACGTGACTGATGAGGTGATGACAAACCAAAAGAGGCAGGTGGGTGGGTGGTGTGGGGTGGGTGGCGGGGGGTGTTGGGGTGCGGGTGGGGTAGGGACAGTCACAGGTAACAGAATGCACTGTTCAAAACGTGGACGCCATCCATTGTTTTGTGTCCTGCCTTCCCCTCCCTGTTTGCGCTCAGTCAACTGCCTGTGGCCGCCCATAGATGGCGCTCCATTCATTTTGAAAGAACGCTCTGGCCTTTCACAGGGGGGGCTGTCCATCACCAAGTGCCACAGACTGCATGGTGGTGGTGATGAGCTGCAGCAGAAAGGCACCGTTACCTGTCCTTGAGCCAGGCGGGAGTAGGAGAGGGAGAGGGAGGGAAAGAGAGAGAGGGAGAGAGAGAGGGAGAGAAAAGAGTACATTCAGCATGTATGTACGCTGGAGCCGGGAGCCATAAATCATGACCTTCTTCAATTTACACGGGGAGCATATTGATGGTTTCCTATCTCCTTCACTCACTTTCACCTAGTTACATTGTCTAAGACAACACCACTCTGGGTAACTGTGACTGACACGTTACAGCCTATTCTCAGTGGACCCTCACCTCCGCCCATGAATAATGTTCACGTGAGGAAGGAGCGTGGAAGTACAGGAGGAAGAGGGGGAGGGGGGGGAAGAGAGGCCGGTGGTGACAGTGCAAGGTTGCACTAAGAGCGCGATTATAGATTTAGTGAAAGAGGTAAGCAACAGGACGGTTTGATTAACAGACCGCGGTGTGACAGTGTCAATGCCCGGTCATAAGTACAGACGCACCTGGAGACGAGCCGAGGTGAACGACACCGAGGTTTACAACAGGGAGGGTGTCAAACATACGTCCCGGGGGGGTGGTGGGGGGGTGAGGGGGTCAAGACCGGCGAGGTTCATCTCGGGGGGTTCGCGCACAGTTTCAGAAGTCAGGCTGTGATGGTGAATTTGTGAAAACATGCTGAAGGCTGCAGAGATTGCGAGGCCTGATTTGCACCGATCGGCACCTTTATTACTGACGTTCTGTAAAAAGGTTTCTAACATGCGTTAGCTCCTTTGTGTACTAAAACAAAGGTTGGTGTCGTCATGACGTGGTACTATTGTGCTGCTTAATACAACATGAAAAGCCACAGGCAGGACAGTGGGCTGTGCTCTATTTTCCTTCTATGTGAGAGAGAAAAAAAAAATTCTTTCAATTGTTCCAAAGGAGGGTTTACATAGTTTGCAGATTCTCATTTTTTTTATTCCACGCCACTTAAAAAAAAATGATTCATCACCTCATTCCTGAGGTGTCACCTGCACTTCCACCACACTACAGCGCCATCGAACGCATCGGAGAACAAGCTTTAAGTTGATCCACCGCCGTTATTTGCAGGAATTATACAGAGTGTGCCGGGTGCAGCTGAGCCAAGACACTAAATAAAAAATGAAAAAGTGACAAGCCCATTTGTTTGTTTAATTCAATCTTCTGTTGAGAGATCTTTTTCCGCTGGACATCATAGTTGATTTTATTTAGGAGAATGGTTTGTGGCAGCCTGATTAAACACCGACTTACCCCCCCCGACACCCCCCTTTCTCCCCCCCAACCCCCCCCACCCCCTGTATTGGCTGAAGTTGAAAGCCCAGTAAATGAAATGACTTCCACAGGATTGCACCACAAAGGAAGGGAGTGTGTCAGATGTGCATTCAGCCAGTGCTCTCGCCAACACAAGGTCAAACGGGACAATGTGTAGACAGTTAACCAACTGACAGTCGGGGGCAGAAAGATGCCGTTACACCCCAAGGCACTGTCTTACTGAACGCCACATGCACGCCACGCAGCCGGTCAACAACCGGTGCGACGCTCGGACTGAACTGAACAGGAGCACGCGGAGAACACGAGGTTCAAGTTTTTAAAATTGACTGGATTTCTCATCTTAGAGAAATGTGGCGATAAGATCGAAACGGATTGAAAATGTGTCAAATTTCCTTCGAAAACCAGACGTCTGAGCGCGTTGCCATTGGAGTAGAATATAATCATTTGCTGGATTTTTAATATATTGAATAAGTCGTATACTCAGTCTTTCAGTCGTCCTCTTCTTCGGTCACCACAGTGGATCATCTGGCTCCACCTGTCCTCTGTCCCTCAAATCGCAAATATAGTGAATCGCTATATCAACATGCATCAGTCTGGGCTCTAGGGTCTTCCTGCATGTCCTTCCTGTGCATTCACAGGTCTTTTTGTCCAAATTCCAAAACGTGGATTTTTCTTTAATTTGTGAGTCCGAAATTGTTTGTTCTGTGGTGGACTGGTGGCTGGTACGATTGATGGAAGGACGTTTTAGTGTCAGCATCGTCTGGCTAATTTGTAGCTGAACAAAGGACTTGACTGATTGCATCCGCAAAAGGCAATTGTCACAGGACCTATCAAAACTTTGTGCACGTGCCAGAATCACCAGCCCACTGCCGGGTCCTGTGACCGCCTTCCTTTGATGCTTATTTATTGTCTCATGTCTCAATTCATTTTTCATTTATTCCATCTCTCTATGCTGTGAATGTTTCCTGACACACACAAAAAATTATTTTAACATCTCAAGCTTTTAATATTGTAGAATTTACATGGATTTCTTGAGGGGTTAATATCAACACGAAGCTCACAAAATATCAGTTGTTGAGACCGGACATGTTGTGGTGGCTGTTGATTTGTCTAATTCAATTGAAATAATAATAATAATAATAATAAAAAATAAAAATAAAAATCTTCCCACGATTACATAAACCATGTGATTTTATTGTCACTGTACATTCAGTGCACTGTTAGAACTGGCTCACTCAAAAAAAGAAAAAAAAAAGAGCATATATTTACACGTGGGTACAGTCGGCATGAACACAACAAACAAAAGACAAAAAAAATTGCCACACATGAACCGTCCAGTGAAAAACCAGCTGTGGTTGGATTCTTTCACATTAAACCCTTTCATCATCTAACGTGTGTGTGTGTGTGTGTGTGCAGACTTGGCCTGTCCTTTCGCAAGCATGGGGTAAGTTCATAATTAAAATGAACCAAAGCTCCCTTTTAACTTGATTCATATATCACAAATGCTAACATATTGCTTTTGAGGGGAGGAAACCTCCTGGGTAATCACATGTCTATTGTACACACACCTAGCAGGGTCCTTTATACACTGCGGACCAGAACGGCCAGGGAGGTTCCTCCATGTTTTATGTAAATCTCGTCATCTCAGAGTGCACAGAGATAAGGTAAAGTCTGCAAATGGAACAGCGAATGAGCAGCTTTCTCCTCCGAGGAATGTGTTCCCCAATTGCAGTAAGTTCATCTACATTTTTTTTCTTTTTTTTTTTTCCCCTCTTTAATACCCAGCCAGTGATGTCACTTTATTTCTGTGCCACCGATTCCCTGGAGAAACCCATGGCCCGCTTCCAAACCCAGTGTAATTTTCAAAATATGAATTGCGGTATAGGGTCTAGACGCTTTTGCTCGCCGCGTGTCCAAAAGCCTAAAAATCGATGACAACAAAATGAGTATTAAAGGTTTCAGCACTGGGTAAAAAAAAAAACCAAAAAACAAAGAAACATGAAAGCAAAAACAAATAAGAGGCGTTGTCCCACCGTTTTCGTTATAAACTGGACCTCTGGACTCAACATTGACTAGTATTTTACATGTACTCGGTGGGCTAATCTGTCATGAAAAATCTATCAAATTGGCAAATTATACATAGGATCATATTTCATATCTGCGCACAGCAGTTACAGATTAGTATAGTGAAGTATGCACATCACATTTGTACAGTATGTCCACATTGTAAACAAAGCACAGCTAAATGCCAGCCCGACGCCCCATGACACAGGGAACATACAGTAGGTGGCCATATTCGCCTTGCATAGCCCAGTGATCGCGCTCTGTTATGAAACTATTACAGACGCCCATGAAATCGCCTTTTTAAAGGTTTAGACAAACCCTCCCCGCCGTCAACCGAAATAAAACGTCTCCCGTCCCCAAGGTAGAGCCAAAGCTGAAATTTAATTGCTCTATTTCTATTGAGAATTTCAGCTTAAAAGACAATTAGAGTTAATTGGATGGAGTAGAACCGTTTTAGAAGGCTGGAAATAAATTAGGCGTTTTGATTTTATTTTCCCGTATTAGTTTGTAGAGAGAGAAAAGTTGGGGACTGATCTGCCACCGGGCCTCAAAGTGCATAGTGTGTTTATGAATAAACAGAGGAGAGACTGAATTCCTGTTTCCTTTTTTTTTTTTTTGGTTAAGTGGCACCATGTTGATTAATGCTGGACGTGAACTGAGTCACTGAACGTTCCCTTTTGCTTTTTCTGCCCAAATCCTTTGATCTTTTAGTTGGACAACAAGGTGAACTTTCAAACGACAGAGAACAGCCACGTATCAACATATCGACCCCCCCCCAGACAAAAATAACAGAAGATTTCCGTTACGTTGCACTGCTGTCGTCTTCGCTAGGTGTGGAGGAGGCTCAGCGGCAGGATGAAACCGTGGATTATACACACACTGCAACAGAAATGCGTTCGCTGGCTGGCTCATGATGCAGACGTATCTGGAGACGCTATTGCTTTGGTTTGCTGCTCTGCAGAGGAGATACACCCCCTCCTATCAGCTGGGTGGGGGGGGGGGGGGGGGGGGGGAATTAGCTGGTTATCAGTTGAGGAAGGTGCATTATGGGAATTGTATTCTCTCCTGCATTGGGTTATAATTATCTTTGCTTAACATTAAGGTGAGCCGATAACGTTCCCGCGGGGATCGTCAGCAGTGGACGCTCGCTTGGCGTTTTGTTTTTCGACGCTGATGGCACCCGACACTTTAAGAAAACACTTTAAAGTGTTCACAGGGGACAATAACTGCCTCACTACTATCCTACGAGCAGCTGACTAATTCAGTATTACAATAATACGTTTGCGTTTCGTCTAACCTGCCGAGGTTACGAGTCAGGAATACACCGTTAACTGTATCATGTTACTGTGGTTACTTTTCCTAAGGTAATTTGGCAACTGGTTTACCGCTGATAGATATTAATGCCCTAAAAGTCTACTATCACTTCTGGATTATAGGGATTTATTAACGTAGCCGGCCACAACGTCCGTCCTAACCAATAGCACCTTGATTAAAGATGTGAGCTGCTTCATATATTCTGTCAGTTTCAATTTAAAGTGAATCAACTCGTTCTCAGAAACACAAGTGTCGTCATGGTGACGGATCCGAGTCGAAAAAGGCCAAAAATTATAACAGAAATGTCAAGGTTTCCAACTAAATTCACAAAGTTTGAATTTCCTTTCTTTGAATGTTCATGTTTTACCCTGTTGTCCACAATTTTAAGAGTTAAAAAAAAAGAGAGAGAGAGATTTAAGTGTGTGATGTGGGCACACAGACTTTGGTATCACATCGGCATGACTGTTCATCCTCTCGTTATCGTGACACTTGTTTTTTTTACCCCCAGAAGTTCAGTTAAAAGGGGACCGGAGGAAACACAGGAAAAGCAAAACCTGTACAAAGTATTCCAATACAAATTCCTGCTTCACATTACAATCACAAAGGTGACATTTATTGCAGGTTTGTATTGGATTACGTCAAATTGTACAGATTGTGCCGTTATTATGCCCTTATTTTAAAATATGCCTTTTTGCATGACCCACGGTCGGACATTTCGGGTCAAAAATGCCTAAATATATCTTATTATTATTAATATGAAGTGCGTGTTTCACAGTATGTGTGGATGTATGGAAACAGTGAGGACAGAGAAGTGAGTAGGGTTGTTTTAGTCTCTATAAGTTAAAAAATAATACAAAAAAAAAAAAAAAAGAAGAAAAAAGCCTTCACTGAGACTCGGATGCTACCAGACGGAGCGAGTCGGTATATGCGACACACATTATTGCCACGTTATTCATGGACGCTTAGTGCAAACTCTTAGTGAACCGTGATCGCCGGCCAACCAGCGTCCTTCTGTAAGCACCAAGTTGACCGAGCCACTGAGTCAGTGAAGCTACTACGAGGTAAATATATCACGAGGAGATGGAGATTCCTACACACCCGAGGCGAGCCGGGCGCCGTCTTATCTGATGATAGATAGCGGAATATGTCCGACACCACCTCCCCCACCCCCCACACCCACCCCCACCCCCACCCCCACCCCCCCCTCCCCGCACCCAGTGCAATTTCACACAATATACAGTACACATATTATATGCAGACCAGTTAAGAGACTATTGCTTTAACAGCTGAGATTTTGGGGGGGAAATCATAAGAGAGAAAGGAAAAGAAACACAGAATTGTGGCTACGTAGCTGTACAGTTCTTTAGGACATTTATATTATCACACTTTTTTTTTCTTCTTCTTTTTTTTTTTTTTTTTTGAGATGAAAATAAGATAAGAAACAAATTCACAGAAGCTTCAGGTGATATAGAGCAATGGATCTCTGGTTATAACAAGACCTCGGTTGCCTGATTTCTGTACACAACATCTTTATATACACATCGTCGTGATCCCACGCCAGTCGAGATGATCGTCGCCCCCCCCCCCCCCCCATTCTTTTTTTTTTTTTTTACTATTTGAAGTCCCATTTCTCTTTTACAATTATTACTGTTTAAAAGTGTTAAAATGACTCAGTAGTCCGAGCTTCATCCTTTAACCGTCAATTGGCACTCCAGCTTTCTTATTTTCATTTTTTTTTTTTTTTTTTTTTTTGTTTGTTTGTTCTGTTTCTTTTTCTCCCGGCTGTCCCTCGCCTCGGATCGGGTGATGCAGCTCCCTGGGTGACCCCTGACGCAGGTGTCAGGCCTTGGCCTCCAGCATCTCGAGGAATAGTTTGTGCATGGGGACTTTGCCCTGCATTTTAATGCCGTAGAAGTGCTGCACGGCCTTGGTGGCGGTCTGACGCAGCAGCGGCAGGGTCATTAGCAGCTTGCCTGCCCGCCGCGGGTCCTCCGGATGCTGGGAGCCCTCAAAATCCTGCAGGGCCTCGTGTAGGGAGTCCTGGAGCCTCTGGACGGCCTCAATGTTCTCTATGTGCATGGAGTCTGGAGAGAAACAGGGTCGGGGAGGGGGGGGGGGGGGGTGAAACACACGTCAGATCTTTGTTATTTGATATACAAACTGAATGAAATGACATATTCAATCTGCGAAACGTCATGAAGGTACAACAATGCCGCCTTTGTTTTGCATCCCGAAAGCGTTGCTTTCGCAAACGCAAACATTTGGAGTGTGGCTTTTCTCTTGTTAGTAGCTAATGACACTCTTTAAATAAATGCCTACGCGTGGCCGGGACTCTGGGGAGGACAGGAGAGAGGGATACAGTCGGTCTGTATAAATATACAGTGGGACGGAGAGAGAGAGGGAAAAAAAAAAAAAAGATTCATTTCTTTTGGTATCATGGACCCCGTACATCCCCCTTGCTAATGAATTCAGATGGCTGCATTACTAGGATATCGCTCAGCTGAATGATGGTGGCAGATGGCCTTCATTTCCATAAGAAAGAGCAGTTGGCCCCCTTATGTATAGGCTCTAAAATAAAACCAGTTGAGACTTATTAAAAACTGCTCTCTACGTAGAAGTCGAGATGTTGCGGGGGGGGGGCACGACGGGCTCGTCCTCCGAAGGACAAGCTGACGGAGCGTTTTAATGGACAAGCGGTGGTTTGCTTTTCAGCCAATTTCACCGCACACTCTCGCAGTGTCAAGTCTAATCTGTGTATGCATCACATCCACAAGTCATTAATGTACAGAGCAAATTGTGCAAAACAAAACAAAAAAAAACAACAAAACAAAACAAAAAAAAAACGTGTGCCCGATGCAGTGTTATAATCGAATCTAACAGAATAAGACAGACCCCCGTCTCATCCCGGGCGCACGGCATTACTGAGAGAGAGCGAGGCCAGACGTGGCTGCTGATTGAAGTGTGAGTGAATTAGATGGGCTCGGCTGTGTGTCGGGGAAAAGTTGCAGAGTGAAGTAAGTCCGTGTGCGAACATGTAAATGAGGCAGAAAAAAAGGGAAAGTACAAGGCTAATTATGTTCCTAACTGACTGATTAAGTCTCTTTTACCAGTTGCCTTCTGTGTAAATTGCATTTCTATCTTGGGAAATTAACTGGGCTATGTGGACCGCACATGTGTTCCAGCGCTCTTCATTTGAAACCTTCATGTTAATGCTGATCTGATCCTCGTTGGGCTGTGTGTGCGTGTGTGTGTGTATGTGAGAGAGAGAGAGAGAGAGAGAGAGAGAGAGAGAGAGAGAGAAGAAAAGAGAGAGGGAGCGATTCTGATACATATATGTAAATACGTTACATATTTGAAAATAAGTGTGTATATGTGCGCGATGCGCGTGCGCGACGGTTAGGGGGGCGGAATGCGAAAGCCAACTTTGAAGAAACAATTTCCATGTAATCCGTCAGCAGGCCTGGCGTCAATCCCGTCGATACTTTGCTAATTACAAAATCAATGGCCATGAATTTCCACAGCTGTCACACCCACAGGACCACTGGAGCCGGAGCTCCCCGACTCCCGTGTTCAAACGAGCCGAAGTTGCCCCCTCGCCCTCCCTGAGCTTCCCTCTCAACCCCTGCCTTCCTCTCTCACACTTCTCCCTTTACCTTTGCAGCCCCCCCCCCTCCCCCCTGTCCCCCCACGGAGTGTTTGTCATCAGAAGACTAAAGCTCTGGGCTCAGCATTTTTCATTTTTCTTTTTTTTTTCCAGTCAGGCAGGAGAAAAGACTCCTAACAGACATTGATTAGTGGGGGGGTGGGGGGGGGGGGGGGACAGGCCCCGGCCTCATGAAAAGCAAACTGTCAATACGGGCGCAGCATCTTCACATTGGAACAAACGAGGCCCGTCGCTCCCCGACGCTCATTCCACTCCACTTAACACATTTTATTGACAGCCCCTGTTTTTCTAATGAAATGCTAAATATATCTCCCTCAGCTGCGGCGCGCTGGCAGCTACTGTTATGGAGATGGAGAGAATGAGAGCGCAATGTGACAGTCGCACACACACACACACACACATGCACACGCATCTGCGCACAAATTAAAATACAGCCACAGACACACACACACACACACACATGCATGCACTGGGGGAGGGTGGAGGTGGGTGTTAAAATAAACAAGCGCCACTTGTGACCTTAGCGTCCCCTCTTATCAGGGATCCTTCATTGCGGAATTGATGGTCCCGCAAGATATAGATAAGCACTTGACATTTTCTTTTTCTTTTTTTTTTCTCCCTTAAATTTTATATTCTTTGTTTAATTAAATTCCAACTATCTTGATTTATTTCAGATTCATTGCAGAGATGAACCTTCCTGAAAAGGATGTCGGGTCAAATGGCTGCAATCACACGCGGCTATGTACAAACACGCATTCTAATGTGATCAGCTCCACCTTCCAAAGGTTAGATTTTCTTTATTAAGACTCAGAGGTCATGCTGAATGAAACGTTCTAGAAGGTATGCGCCAATAATCTAATCCAATCCCTTCTTAGCAAAGGATCCTTTTTGAAAATGACCCCCGGCGTGTAAATATAATGAAAATAAGTTAAATGTTTATATAATTTTGTGAACGCTCCATGGAGCCACCGGAGGAGCTAAAGAGCCACACGAGGTGGAGCTGTGTGCAGAATGAAATTAACTTTGTAAAAAATATATTTTACTGCCAACTTAAATAAATAAACAAATAAATAAAATGAACAAATTTCTCTTTTTGCTGAGTATGCATTCAGTGAGTCGAGGCTTGTTGACCCACAGGCTTTAGTAGATGAGGGCAGCTTTGGAAAACTTCACATTTGAATCAACCAACTGTAAAGTTTATTGTGTAAATCATTCACCATCCAAAACCAAACTCACACCTTCAACTTTGTGAGAAATTGCACAGGACTGACTGGCGAGTTGGGGTTGTTGTTGGGTGAAGCAGGTGGTGCCATTCACACCGAGATGAGCGCGTGTCAGCCTGACGCAGGCTCATCCGTTCCCACGGGGGGAATCAATGAGGGCCACACCCCGGCTGGACCTCCGAGTTTCAGCGGGTTGAGAAAGAGAGTCGGAATTGTGAAAGATTCAAATTACCAGAGTTGGCGAGCGCGATGGCTTTGAGCGTCACGAACTCCTCCTTCTCCATGCGCAGCTTCTTGTAGCGTCGCGCCAGCGGCAGGATGGCCACGTGGAGGTCGAGCAGGCCCGAGATCCGGGCCTGCTCCTCGTCCACCACGTAGTCCTCGGCGTACACGATCTCGTCCTCGCAGGGCAGCGAGCGGAACACGATGCTCAGCACCAGGATCTCCATCCAGGCGCTCTGAAGTAGACTCATCTGGTCCGCCAGCGACAGCGTGGAAAAACCTGCGGAGGGTGGGGGGGGAGAAAACATCCTACGTTCAGTTTCTTTTCCGGATTGTTTTTTTTTTTTTTGGTCGACTTTACGCTCACATGTTCCGCCACATGACGCCGGAGAGACACCAGCTCATTAACCCCGCTCCGGCCTAATTGGCCACATTGAGTCCGGTGTTTTATGGCCGACGTACAATCGCTGCAAAATCCCCAGAGAAGCCCGACTTGAAACGGAGACCGACCACTGCATGTGGTGGCTTAAGGGGGGGAATATAAATCAGTCATGTGTAGAGGCCTTTGAAACATGAGCCTGAGCAGCTTCAGCCGTCGATCGTCAGTCCTTCTGCATGTGAGCTCAGGAGACGCCACCGATAGAGGACGAACACACACTGCGCTCACACCGCCTCCCGGTCACATCACGGAAAAACGACATACATTGAAAACTGATTCGAGCTCCTAAAACTCTTTGAACTCACCGGCCAAAAGTACAAACGCACTAAAACTCGCATGGATTTTAGATCTTTTTTTCTTCTTCTTTTCTCCCCCAAACTGTTTTAATCTTTATCATTTCAGCTTGGAAGCCATGTAAAATCAGAAAGAATCTTTTTTTAACCTCAAGTCATAATAACCGCAATTAATTTAATTAGTCTCCTCTCTCTTTTTGCAGCAAGTTTTTATTGCATCTTTCACAGTAGACTTGTTTCTTTGTGGGTTTCCTTTCCTGCTGTGGCAGGGATTCAAAGCCTTCGCACTCTGGGTCAAGACCGAACCCAATAAAACCATTATCATTATTATTCCAACTTAAAATTTCAAATCAAACTCTTTTTAATTTTGGAGCCACATACAGCACAATCTGATCTTAAGTGTGCAGGACTGGTAAATGGTAGCTTTATAATATATAAGCTGCTGACAAGTATCTCCGTCATTTTGTGTTTTTCATCAAAATCCCAGCCGCTTTGACATTATTTGGACATTTTTGGATGTTCATCGAATCGTTAACAAAACTCAGAGCACACTCTTCCTGAATTCTTTTTGTGCTCCCATTTTCGCCAAAGTTCCATCTGCTTTGACTGGCAGATTTATTGCAGTATTTTGCAATTTTTGTGGAACCAAAAGTCAGAGCACACTATTACCACATTTTCTACACATTTCAATGGGATTCTTGTCAAGTCAAGACCTTTATTTGTCACAAGCATACTTATGCTTAGAATAACACAGCGTAAACTGTGTTCAGCACCTGTTTCAGACCTAAACACACAAGAAATGAACGTATATCTGGGACTAGTTACGCAGCAAAAAACCCGGTAGAAACAAAATAAAAATAAAAATAAAACAAGCGCTTAGGATAGTAATCTTTCCGCCTTGCCTCTTAAAGAGGCAGGCACACAGAATAACTACAGCTCTCCGTCCTTGTCTTAATGCAACAAATATTTATATATAATTAAGAAGTTAAGAGGTTCCCATTTAATAAAGTATCCTTCAAAGGCAGAAAAGATTTTTTTTTCCACATGAAGCTGGAACTGGAAAGAATAGTCGGCTCATTCATATTATGATCATAACAACTCTAAATGATCCTTAAAGTTGACATACTTCTCCATCTGTATAGTAATCCTGAACTGATTCACCACTTAAAACAAACCAAAGTGGGGAAAAAAGCGCTCTCTGCGCCCCCGGTGGTCAAATATTGCAGTTCACGTCATAATCCCTCCGATGGGGCCGGTTCTGGCCGTACGTTTGACGCCCCTGTCCTTGTATGGAATCACAGGAGTGCCAAAATGAGAAGGGAATAAATGTGGAAATATAAAGGGAATCAATAATACAAAAACAAGAGGCCCCGCCCCACAGCCCTTGCTGACTTGCATTGTATTGCTTTGGTCTTTTCCAGACGGCTCGACTCATCCAGTAAGTGCAACATGGAATAAGCAAAGACACGATAGAAAAAGAATAGGACTACCTTTGTATATTTTTTGTATTATTGCTTCTCTTTTTATTCCCACATGTATTTCGTTCTAATTTGGGCACTCCTGTGTTTCCGTAGGCCTGAAGCGTAGCATGTTCACCCGTAAACACAATCACTTGGATCCTATTCTAATCGGCTGAATTAATATCATTAGAGTGTGACACTGCGATACTGTGACGGGCAGACAAAAGCTTCACGTCCAGGATGAAACAGAAATTCAGTCGCGGCCTCCTGAACCCCGAGCCGCCATTCATCCGGATCTCGAGGTCGACCCGTCAACTTTCTCCTCTAACGCTCGCGCACTCCACTTCAAACGGACGGACACCTGAAAGGACCTCCGCTGCCGCGGCGCCTTTTCACCAGTCCGCCGTGAATAGGGAGGTGATTGTGGGGGGGGGGGGGGTTATTGAGCAGGGCCTTGAACCCACAGCGCCGCCTGCTTAATTTCGAACTTGTATGGATCCGAGCCGGGCAGGTTGACTTAAAAAGAGCTCCTCCCGATGGTTCTTATCAAGCAAATAGAGAAACGGCGGAAAGCAAGAGAATGAGGCAGAGAGAAAAGAGTGCTGGGGGTGTCATTGATTAGTAGATTGTAATCAGTCCACCAAATGCGAAAGGGGGATCGATCCAAGCCTCAGATCTGACAAACAGACAGTTGATGGAGGACATCCGGTACATGTTTAGAGGGGGGGAAGGGACAGCGAACTCCAGATATCCCCGCTGTATCAGGATCTCACGAGGTTACTCTCCAAATCCTGAAAGACACTTTAGCAAGGGAATAAACTGGCTTTCAAATGGTGATCAGGGGCGAGAGACAGGATGGTACGACCACTAATGTAGAAAGCCCCACCTTAAAAACCTCTCCTGCAATAATAGCTGGCAAAATAATGCTTGAAAATATGCGTTTTCAATGTCTCACACTCTCCCTTCATCATCCTCGCCTCCTCCCCAAGCCTCCGTTTTTTTTTTTTTCTTTCTCTCTTTCCACTCGATTTACCGAGGCGATGCCGCGACTTCCTGACTCCCCGGAGCTTCAGGTGCGTCGCCCCGGAGGTGGCCGAGTTAAGTGTCACCGCCGAGGGTGAATCCCCCCCCTGATGAAATATCAATATTTCACCCTACTGATTCACTGCCGTTTGACCAAACATGACACAAATATTGAGCAAAGAGGGGGGAAGTCGATGCTCCGCGTGTCGGCGTGGCCACGCGGAGCAGAGTGGAAAAGCATACCGGAGGTTTCCACTCAGAACAATCCCTGTCACATTTATGACTCCGCAAAGACAGACAAAATAAATAAAAAAATAAAAAATACTGTGCTGACTGGAAACAAGCAAGGTAAAAACTTTTTCTTTTTTTTTTGCTTTTGTCCATTGCTGCATGACATGTAAAAGATACAAAGCCCAATATATCAACTTGTTTTTGAGCTTTCTTCTTATTTTCAGGTCGTTTAAAAACAACATACGACTTTAATGTATTTTCTTTTGGACTATTGGAGAGACGACATTGAATGTTTGGTGTCTCAGTGTAAAATATACTAACTTTGGACTTGGGTTTGACTTTTATGGAGTACGGAATGTATGTATGAGTATGGGTAATAGGTAATAGGATTTTGGATTTTATCTTCATATATTTTGTTTGTATTAAATTAATAAAAAGTAAAAAAAAAAAAAAAAAAAAACACCAACAAACTTTGTTTTTGGAGTTACATTTAGTTGAGATTTTAATTCCTACTTATTACAATTAATGGTTAAATCAAGATTAAGTGTAGGAATCTAAAATACAATTCATTGAAACACATTAAAATAAAGCACATGATGTGCGCATGGGTTCGTATTTGTTTTGCTGGGGTGGCACAAGGAGATTAAAGCTGCTTTAAGAGCAAGACGAAACACCGATGAGATACATTTTGTCATTTAACAGAAGCAGAGCCGCCACCTCTCACGTGATAAAAGTCGAACTCATGCAATTCACACTCAACTTCCACTCACGTCGCACTAAGTTGTACACTTCACATACAATACGTGACATTTGTGGACGGCTGCTATTTTCAAACTTGAATTATTACTTTCATCTGAGGCTTGTTTTAGCCAATATTGATTTATATGAGATAACTTACAATATAATGTATTAGGAAACAGGTTGTTTGCAGGGTAACAACGTGAGAACAACACAAAGTCCAGCTTTGTACGGCCACATTCAGCAAAGGTGATTTTATACACTGATGGAAATATTTTCTTAGAAAAAAAAAGGCAACTTTTTGCAGACTTTTCTTTGTTTAAACTACTTAGAAAATCTATGTAAATTTGATTATATTTAGTCTTTATACATCATCATTCTATCCATCTGTGGTGCTTGAACGCTGATGGCTTATAGGTATTGTAGTATTTGATGTTTTGAAATACTGAAAGAAACAGTAACGATAACAATGTTTTTTTTGTCTTGTTGATGAATTGGAAATAAAAAGGCTCACATTACTTATATTACTCATGCTCCAAAAAAAACCAAATGTCACAGTGTGTTGTATTTTGAACAAATATTTTTGTCTCCAATACTAGATATTTGTGTAAAGATACTAACTTGAATTTTTACTGTTGATTTCACATATTCAATTAAGCAAAATTGTCTTCCCCTCAAACCTCTGTGTTGTTTCTATCAAGTACCCAAACCTCAACACACCACAGGATGTTAGTCAATGTTTGCAGAGAGGAAAAAAAAAGAAGAAAAAAAAGAAAAAGTGCTCAGGCCGTGCAACAGTACAGTACAGCCACAGATCAGATAACTAATTGAATCCCTGTTCAGTACAGTGAAGAGACTGAGTGGTTAGCAGTGAAGCTTGAAGCTGTCATTGAGAGCTGGGTCTAAAACAGACAGCAGTTCACTCTCTATTCATTTAGGATCATTACAGGCCTCCTATGAGCCCTAATGGGCCTAATAAAAAGACAGAGGTAATAATGAGACTAGAGGGCCCTATACGAGCAGGAGGAGGAAGGGGTGGGGGGGGGGGTGGGGGGGGAGTCAGGGGAACAGCAGAGGAAGGAAGAGAGAGAGTATGTGAGAGACATAGCGGTGGAGTTTCTCTGGCAGGGAAAAATAAAGAGGAAGAAAGTGACGCTTTCGATGCAAGAAATGCCCGACGTTGGGGGTTTAATGTGGGTTTGAATGGGGGGTGGAAATGAGTGAATCAGTCTCACTTCACATGTCCATGACCGAGGTGAATTACTCTTATTAACACAGCTTTTTTTTCTTTTTAACTGATTCTAAATCGCATGTTTTCCTCTCTTTGTTATGACCCTTCATCTATCCATCAATAATATGGGCGGGGGCAGGCGACAGGGAAAACACACACACCTAAACAGAGAGTGAGGAAATCACCACTAGCACCTCTATCTGCTTTTATAATGAGATAAAAAAAACAACAACAACATATAGATCACAAGTGAGTTGCTGTGAGTTTAGCAAACATTCAGACCTTGGAAACGAGGCTGCGACACAGTGAACCTCCTCCTGCATGTTTCCTCTCAGCTCTCCACATCTGGCTGCTGAAGGACTTTTACATTATTGGAGCGATCTGCGCTAATGACTCTTATTACCTCATCGTTAGGGCCATTTGTGCAGTGGGCTATGAGTGTAATGGTGGGAGTGGACGGTTAAACTGGAGGGACCCCTTTTGTCTTAATCGTTACTTGGTGACACCGTGACCCGGTGGCCCCGGGTAAAATGTCCCCGGAGTGTCGCATGCGCCTTTAATAACTCTGTCAAGTCTGGATTTAGATCGTCGCGGTCGGACAAGATCAATAGTTGTTCGGAGAAAATGTGTGGAAATGTCCTTTCTGTGGCGATACTGGCAGATAGACTCCAGTCAGCATGATAAATACACCTGAAATAGTTAAAAAGTTGTTCTTGAGAGGTCGGAGGGGGGAAAATGTGCCTTTAGGTCAAGGGATGCTCCTTTCGCTTTCATGCTGGTCAAATTGTATTAAATGGAGTTTTGTTTGCTTTACTGGACGGGCGACTTCCATCACCAGGTTCCTGTTTCCAACACAAGGCTGTAACGGCTGCTGGGGTTTAAGACGTGACACTAAACTACACAAACTACCGTCACGTAAACACATCCTGCTGCTTTTTACAGAGAGGAAAGAAAGAAGTATTCATATCTGTGTGTGTGTATATTGCATCTATTATTCCTTTAAGTGTCTTTGCCAATCTTTTATGAAGCATTTAGAATTATGACGTCAGTCTAAATGGTAATGACTGAATCTTAAATGATGATGATGATGATGATGATGATGCTCTGGGCCAATTAGAAATGAGCTATAGGCTGCAGTGAGCCTGCAGACCACCGTTTGGGAAACTGCCCTTCATTCCAGCACCCCTGGCTACAAACTGTGTGATTTTTAACGACCTCATAAGTTCACATCCATAAGTTCAAATGAGTGCAATAACTTGGAACATGAAGTTTGCTATGTGCAGACGGCACGGCGAACACGCGAGCTGCACCGCAGCCTCCGCTGTACGTGGGTTGGTCTGACTGCACAAGCTTGCACGTGACTCCACAACGGCATTTCGATTGGTTAGTTAGTTAGTTAGTTAGTTGCCGGACGTCGCACCATCGCACCCAAACGGTCTGACACCGTCACAAATGTTATCGCAGGTTGTCTTTGCACGAATGATTTGTGTCGCAGTCCTGAGCTTCCTCGGCACAGGGTTCCCCCTCATCACTGACTCGCCATCGGCGCGTGGAAACCCAGTGCGGGGTTCAAGCTCAGGACTACCGTCAGGAATGATAGATCCGTACAACCACCTACGCACATTTAGTTCCATTTAATATTTTAATATTTTCCATTTTAGCACGAGGAGACGAGAAAGCACGGGCAATCGCAAGTGTTATTTAAGAATTCATCAGCGAGTAGAAGGGGAAATCCGCCAGCATTTCCCTAAATAAATCAATTTCGCCACACGCTCGGTGTAGTCCCCTTAAGTAAGTAAGAGGATTGCTTTCTTTAAGTCTGGGATTGAAATGGAATACATTGACATGGGGGCGGATCCCGGCCCTCTGACTCCCCCCCCCCACCCACCCAGTCGAATCAAAGGTTTCAGCTGCTCTTTATTGATTAGATTTTAGAATATGGGACTCGCTTCTCCCTTAGGTGTAGATGAGTAGCAGATGTTAATTATCCTGTGTGTGCGTTTGTGTATATGTGTGTGTGTGTGTGGGGGGGGGTTATGTATAACAGTCAGTGAACTACTTAAGAAATCTTAATATTGCACCGTGACGGTAAAATCACAGTGCCTTGGAAATGGTACATACAGTTCTATATATATATGAACAGCAGCCAAAGCAAAGCATTTCACGTGGCTGTAGTTTCAGGACTAACGGATTTCTGGGGGGGGGTCGAAGCCCCGTGTGTCTACCTGGGATGTGTTTGGCCCAGCCGATGATGACCACCAGCTCGCGGTCGGCCAAGTCGCACAGCGTGGTCAGGGCCTTGATGTCTCCGTCGGGCATGGTCGGGTCGGGCATGGCGTAGATCTTCTCCGGCTCCACCACCAGCAGGTGGGAGACGATCTTCGTCACTGGAGGGCGGAGAGTTGGGAACGCGGGGATGAGGACATGTGAGAGAGGCGGGGGAAACAAATGTGAAGATTTTTAAGGCGACATCGGTGCCGAATGACTACAAGAGATAAAAAGTCGGTCCACTGAGAAATCCCACTTTTTTTTTCCTGAGTAGCAACGATACATTACATCCTCACTGCCTTGCTCACTTACACCTCAGTTACTTCATTTGTACTTGCAGATTTTCCTAATGATTTAACCACGGATTTGTCAAAAAAAAAAAAAAAAGGGGGGGGTAATAAGTCGAGAGCTTCATCCACTTTTTTTCCAAGAGATCTTTAACTGTCAATATTTCACAATATTACCTTGCGATTTTGACCGTTCATGTTGTAAATGAGGCCAAACTCGATTTCTGTCCCGCTAATATTCAATATTTCCTCCACTTCACATTAAAATGTTGGAGTTATAGTGAGCTTATATGTGACTGCGAGGCACCACCATAATTATATGAAAAAAAAAAAAAAAAAAAGACTTCTCGGTGAGGCGCCGGCTAAACATTTCAACAGATTGAAGCAAAGGTCAATAAAGAGAAGAACTCACGAGGCTTTTTGGCGGGAGGGGGGATGGTGAGACCGAGATAGGCGCTGTTCTCTGCGTCCAACCTCCGCTTGTATTTCTGTCGGCCCCCTCTCACCCGGTCCAGACGCACGCCTGCAAAAAAACAAAACAAAACAAATAAACAGACATTGTGTATAAAAGTACGCCAAATTTTTGGTGTAAAACCCAAGAAATAAAGATCAACTTTGTATGTATGTATACGATCAAACTTTCTACACCGTGCTAGTAAGGTAGCATTAGTAAAAAAAAACAAACACATGACCTTATTCGTTGAGTCATGCACTTATTTTGAAATCGTCATCCAGCCAAAGTGTTTCTGTGATTGTTACATACAGCGGCATCGAAGCATATTGGCGACTCTGAACGTTTTTTGCTCAATAAACAAATAAAGTATTACGTTTCTGACGACGTTCCTATTCTCTGCATTAAGTGCTATATTGATTTATTCGCCACGATTTGACTATAAAGCAGGCGTGTTCAGCGTATGCGTTAAGCATAGAAACGTGACACACGCGGGATTATCTTCAAAGCCATCGCAGAGGACACGGGCGAGGGGCGTGTTGAATTCACGCGCCCGTATCAAGACTTGTTTGGGCACCGAGGGAGAGCAAACAGATTTTACATGGTCAAGTGGAATTGAGTCGTGTGAGATTTTTTTTTTTTTTTTTAGTGACTCGTATAAATTCCTTTGATTCCCCTGGAAACAAAAGAATCCGATTAGGATGGTCTTTCAATTTCCTGACACCGACTATCCACTAACCTAATTACCCACCGCGCCCAGAGGGAGCTCATTCTTCCCAGCAAACACAGTGAGATCATTTTATGCCTGGCAGATTGAAGCTAAATCGAGAGCCCCTCTCCTAACACAGCTTTCCATTTGTACGCCTTAAAGTAATCAATAAGGCTTGCAAATAGACTTCTTGTTCTTTGAACACATGTGGATGCGGTTTTAATTAGTCAGCGAGGCAGCGAGGAACTGGGTTTTGCGATAGATGGAGCTTGAGTAGCTGCTCAAGCCATTACTCTTATTTAAGTTAAATTTAAAATTACAAATGGTGCTTGAGGAAGCTGTGTGCACGCGCCGCAGATATTAAATCAATTCGGGAGCCTTCTCTCTATTTAATGACACACACAGGCCTAATAAGAGGGGCACGCAGTTACGAAAGGCTTGTGTGAGGATAAAACGCACTGAGCCGAATTCCTGTATGTGTGTGTCAGGCTAAGTGACAGTGAATTGTTGCTACTTTTGTACACTCTCTCTCGCTCTCTCTCTCTCTCTCTCTCTCGCTCTCTCTCTCTGCTGGGTCATGTGGCTGCAACAAGCGACAAGTGACCAAACAGCCGGAGTCAGGATTCCAGGATCTGCGGGGGCTGTTTGAACTGGAACATCCAACTGGCCCATAATTAATAGATGCTGACAAGAATTAAGAGCTCAGCGCTAACCAGTTTCAGTTTACAGCTTAGCGGCGCTGCAAACAGCACCGGCCCGAGGCAGGAGGGCAGAGAACTGCAGAAAGTTGGGGGCAAAAAGAAGGAATAAGACGAGGAATGGCAGCGAACAGGCTTTTTGTCCCCCCCCCCTCTCACTTTTCCTTCCGCCCGTCTCTTTTCCACTCCTCCCATTCAGCACCGGGCGTACGTCTCCTCCCTGACAGCCCTGCTCGTCCCAGCCAGAGCCTGATCTCAGCAGACCGGGATTATCTCCCCCCCATGTGATATGGAACAGTACCGAGAATCTGACCACAACAAGACAGCTGGATGAGGCCCGTCGTGGAGCGAGTGTGTGTGTGTGTGCATGTGTGTGTGTGTGTGTGTGTGTGTGTGTGTGTGTGTGTGTGTGTGTGTGTGTGTGTGTGTGTGTGTGTGTGTGTGTGTGTCATCCTTAGCACCTCAAACATAAAAACTGATCAGCCGCTGTGGTTCAAGACAATGTGGGCCCAGCGAGGAGTGCATGTGGAAGGGAAGCCAAAGAACTTATGACACAAGGGACTGGAAGGGCCAACGGATCAAGTTCAAAGCATTTGTTTTATTTAAATCATTTTATTTGTTTAAATTTATCTTGTGTTCAATGGCTGCATATTAATGTGGAAGAATGGGATGAAGCTGGGTGTTGGAGAAGTGTGTGAGTTGGATGTTAAGAAACGAGTAAGATCACACAACGTTGAGCTGATGTGTGTGTATAAAGATGACAAGAAGGCATAATAAAACTTATTTTTAAAGTTTATCTATTCTATTCTATAACATTAGGGACTCTAATGGTATAAATGTATCGAAATGTTATGAAACCCAAAAAGTACATTGTGAAAGACTCCTCAACAACACTTAACGTTAAAGATATTTAATTTAAAAGTATTCCATCCTTTAAGAAGGTTTAATCAGCAGTGTGTGTGGCACCTGCTGTTGTTATTTTATTTTAATAACTCATGTGTATATGTACGATGACACGGTGGGAAAAATGCCTCTGAAAAACACCAAAAATAATATTACTGGAAGAACAAAATATATAAAGCTTAAGAAAATAGCTAAATTGTTATTGAAGGGAAAAGATTGCATAACATTTGAATTATATGATTAGAGGTTTTGGAGACAATTTATTTGAACAATTTGTTTAATAATGATAATAAAAAAGTAAAAAAAATATACTTGATTGAAAATTGGCTGGGTGTCAAATAAGCTGTAATTTCAAACAAGTTAAAACCTTAAACTTAGCAGATTAAGCACATTAAAATAATCTTCTATAGCCCATCATTTTTTACTTTTAAAATCAAAAGAGATCATTTGTTAAAAAGAAAGAATAAAATCTGGACAATACAAAACATTTTACAGATGATAAATACTCTCAGGACTTTATTCGATGCAGCAGCAGAAGTTCTGCAAGAAACACAAACGTGCACGGGGCTGGGGTGGTGTACATTGAGCCTGTGTGTAAGGACACGTGCATATGTGTATGCGTGTGTGTGTGTGTGTGTGTGTGTGTGTGTGTGTGTGTGTGTGTGTGTGTGTGTGTGTGTGTGTGTGTGTGTGTGTGAATATATCTCATGAATCTATATTCAGCCCCTCACCTGTCAGAGGCGCTTCTTTCTAGAGAATGTGTCAGAATTGGCTGGCTGGCTAACGCTGCCAGAGGGAGATTAGGAGCTACCTATTTTAGCTGGGAAAAATCAGAGGGATGCAGTGTGTGTGTGTGTGTTTGTTTATGTTGTGTGTGTGTGTGTGTGTCTGTGTGTGTGTTCGTTTCCTACACGACTGTTCACCCTCTACAAAGCACAGGGACTTTGCCCTTCGAGAGCTGCCTCTCTGAAGGCCGGGTACTCGAGCTGAAGGGACGCGACTCTTCATGTGGTGGGGTTGGAGGGTGGAGGGGGGGGGGGGGGGGGGGCTATTTGAGAATAGTTGCTCCACCGGCTCAAAACCGATGGGCTGAACAGAAGAGGCTCTCGCATATCAGGGCACAAGGGGTATCACCTGCTATATTTTGTTTTTAAACTTTTCATATATGTGAGCTGCCGTGTCCATAACGGGGCATTACGGGGTAAGACAGAGCCACACATGTAACCGAAAACATCTGCAGGCCCGGAGACGCCTCGCCCGGTCCGGGATCCCCGGCGCATCGGCGTATATAAAGCAGGTATTCGTTTAGCGGCATCTGCTGTGCGATGCAGGGCGGCGGGTTGCAGAGGACGCCAGGGAACGGCGTCGACACATGGAAACACGGACCTCAAGGTCTGATTCAGTGTCACTTGTCAGTGGGGGGGGGGGGGGGGGGGGGTGATATACATTTGACATGAATGTGTGTTGTGTGTAGCGGCGGGTTGTAAAGAGGTCAGCACTCGGCTAAACCCCCCCCACCCCACCGTCTTCAGAGGAACATGTGTTAGCCTCCGTGTCTGATCTATCACCTGCCAGACAGTGAGGACAGGACCGTGAAGAGCCTCTGGGTGGGCACCGACCCTCAGCTGCAGCCTGCCTGCCTCTCTGACACCCGAAAAAGCAAACAAGGCCCCCGTGCATGTGGCGTTGGGTAGACAAGTTTGCGGTGAGGTGGCGGGCGGCAAGAGGTCAAGTCAACCGCAGTTGCGTCTTTCCAACGACGGCGAGACGTACGTACGGGAGCCACGTGTGCCGACGAACACATCGGGACAAACCCACGCAGCACAGACTCTACGTGCATCTTTATTTTGATGATGTAATCTTAGTGTATAGATTGGTTTCTGATCCAAGCCTATCGATTGGAGAGGGACCTGACAGTCTGTGATATTGGATATGGCTTTACTAATCTTTTGTGTATGTGGCCGGAGGAAAATAAGGCTGTAACATTACCCTGGTAGCCACGTTCGCTCAGGAAAGACTGCTGATCCCTATCTGTGGTCGGGCGCGGGCGAGACAGCGGTGTGGGTTGCCAAAATAGTCTGGCAGCTCGGACGCGTCCACCACATTACAGCGGTGTCAGAAAATCCCCACAAGCAGAGAACACGCCACAGAAACACTGAACCAACAGCAGAACGTCAGGAAGGAACACCCACGGAGCAAACGACTTCTCGGAGCCCGGACTCGTTCTGCGTGGCCGTTAGCCTCCCACGCTTCTCAAACACGCTAAGCTGTTAACATGACGACGTGATACGCCTTCAAAGGCTTGCGTGTGATTTAGACGCAGACTTTTACAACACAAGAGAGCTTGTTTTCTCAAGTACATAAGAACAAGCGATCAGATTCGGAACAAGTAAAAAAAAAGAAAAAGAAAAAAAAAAAAAAGTCCTGCATCATTTAACAGCGTGCATTAATGCTCCGGGGTATTAGCACTGCTATTAGCTGCAGGCTCTGCCTCCTGGCAGGAGTGACTGACACCATACCTTCCGCGAGTTGTAATTACGTGAGAGTTTTTCCATTGGACCTGTGACCTTTTATCAGCCTCAGTTGGACATTTAAGGGGTCAGGGAGCCGGGCCTGTTCCCTCCAAGTGGCGTCTGCCGCGAGCTGCCGCCGCTCACCGGACTCATTCAGGTGCTCTACGCCATTATTCATATTATTTTAATTATCAATAGTAATCTAATACTTCCATTGGCTTTCCCTTCAGGCAGAGAATGCTCAATACCATATTAAATCTAACAAAATATTATGATTAATTATACAGGTGCAGAACACAATCATAAACGATAAATCATCTTATGTTAAAATAGTCCAAGAAGAATGTTATGAGAAGTAAACGGCGCAAGGTGAATTTATTGACACATGGCGCCAAACACATTTTATTTCAGGGGACACATTCAGCCCTATTTCATCTTGAGAGGTAAAATAGTGCCATAAGAACACTTGCGTTTTAGTTTAAACGGTTTTATCTGTTGTTGTGCAGAGTCTTCAACACCAGGTGAGCTCTTCTCTTACTAATTACTAATAACTACTAACTTTTTTTTTGTTTTCTTTGTATTACATGCATCTTTAATCAATTTTAAAACATTTGAATTGTGCGTTTCTACACATTATTTATTCTCTTCTAAAGCATTTTGGTCCACCGCAGTTAATTTAATGTGCCGAATAAATCAAGTTGCTTGCTAAAGTCAAACCTAATGAAACCTTCTGCTGCAAAATACAATGTTAAATGTCAAAAGCACCTATTTAAATAAAGTTGAATTGAAATGTCCAAACAACTATAATTGCTGTGATGTTTTGACAACCTCACCCTGATAACATTCATTTGAGCAGCGACAAAGCTTGTTTTCATGCAGATGTATCTGCTCAGGTCTCTTAAAATTGATTTTTGGTGGTTTGGTCTGTTTTGTTCTATGGGCCTTGTGTTTGACACCTCCGTCCTACTTCCTGCCTCTCTGATCTCCTCCTTCCTCAGTCCAAACACACCTGAAGCCCCCAAAAGGCAGGAAAAACCTGAAGTCAGCTGAGTGGCAGGTGATTCGGTGGAGCAGTAGGAGTAGGAGTAGGAGTAGGAGTAGGAGGAGGAGGAGGAGGAGGAGGAGGAGGGGTTTTCCCCACCCGCCTATGGTGGTGAAAAACGCCGGCAGCTGGCACTATATAACTCAGGATGGCATCCTTGGCATGAGGCAGAGAAATTTTAGTTACTTTTAGAACAACTCATCACGACGTCAGGTTGTCACGGCGTCCTCGGCGAGGCGTTCCTTGCGACGGCGCGGCGCTGCGACGACACCGCAGAGACCGCGAGGCGCTTTATGAAGCGAGCGGCGGTACAAATGAGGGAACGAAATATAAAACGTTAATGGCGCAGGTAAAAAGTCTCACACGCCAATATCTGGGGAACGGCACATTTGACGAACAAACGTAGAGCTTTACAAAGCCGAGTGTGGTGGTTCCGCTTTGCACCGGATTACAGGTGCCGTATTAAGAAACACAGTTTGGTCTAGACACTCTTGCATTTATAACAAGCTGGATTTTTTTTTTTTTTTTTTTTTAACTCCTCAGAGTCCCACAGGTGCTGTGTGGGATTTAGGTCAACGCTTTAGGAAGCTAACTCTTCAAATTATTGCACACATTTTTGTGCTACTCTCTTTCTCTGCATGTTTTTTTTTTTAATTTTACCTTCTAAATGCAAAGCTACTAGCGTTTATTATTCTTCGTTAGAAATTCAATTTCACTAAACACAGAAGTGACACTTTTCTCTTTTCGTTTTTCCAATCTTTGAAGTTTCAACAGCACAACAATTCGGATACTTGTGTTATTTAAAGCAATCTACTATTTTTCTTTGTTTACAAAATGTCCCCATGCATTACCTTGTGTATTCATGTCACACCGAGGTTTTTTCCTTGGCCAGCCGTTGGCCACTTGTGACACGCTGATCTCACTGCATGATGTAGGGCAAGCCACGGTTCCCCCCACTGATCCAATGATCAAAGTCCCCCCCTAAGTCTGCGAGAGGCCTCACCGCGGCACTACGCCATGATTAAATGTCCTTTTTTCCTTTTAATTGAATGCCATCACTTTTAGAGAATCACCTACTGTGCCACATACTGCGGAGGCTGTGACGCTGCATTTCACACACACACACACACACACACACACACACACACACACACACACACACACACACACACACACACACACACACACACACACACACACACACACACACACACACACACACACACACACACACACTGTCCTCATCGATGGCTTAGCTTGGCTTTCCACAGACAATACCCCGCTGTTTTTCCCTTTAAGCGTGCGCTAATAGCCGCAGCTTTATTTCCGAAGCAGCTCTGTTTTTTCTGGACGAGAGTCAAAGGCTCGGTGTGAGAAATTTGGGCCGGGATGAAGACATCCAGAGTGGGGCGCATGTATAAATAGTGCCGTGGCGCTCGTACAATGGATGACCCCCTCACACCGAGAGGAACAAACACTACAGCGACGTCAGTGCACTGCGCCGCGCCGCATCAGTGGAAGCGGACCAAGAGCCTGACATACAATCTTGTGTTACCAGCACAGATTGCACTTAACTGCTGCTGGCTGCTATTATGAGATGTGTTCGGCGCAGGGCATGACAAAAGTGTGTGATCACGGTTTTATTTTAGTACGTTTATAACTGTTTTGTCTCTAAGCGGGGCCAATAAACAAAGTCTTTAAAGGCTCTCTTTTAATGTGAGGTTATACATCATATAATCAAAGTGGACAGCAGCTCCAGAATTTACCTTTATATAATTAGTCTGTTGCTTTGTGGAGGGATCAAAGTAAAAAAAACAGGCACGTACACACACACACACACACACACACACACACACACACACACACACACACACACACACACACACACACACACACACACACACACACACACACACACACACAACTCAATATTACATTAAATCATTATTTATTTCGCATGTGGTTTTAATTTCTATCTAAAATAATGTTAAAATGTCCCAAAAAATTATAGGCACACTTCAATATGATTATATAATTTTTTTAAGTAATTCATCATTAACGGTGCACAAATGAATCCATCTAGATATGATGACGTGAATCTAAGTTTTTCATTTTGGTATTACTTTCATTACGATGGGTCTGAAGTGCGGTTGCATTAAAGGTTGTTGAGGAAGGTACTGTGAAGTCTGAATGTAGTACAAGACGTTTAAAGAGGACTTTGTGCACTGTTCATATAAAACACTCTTTAAAGTTACACGAGATAAATCAGCATTTGGAAAAAGAAAAAGAAAAAACCTCTTCCTGGGAAAAAAGAAAAAGAAAATCTATCGGCTAGATTTTCCCTCTGTACTCCCAAAGGTCTCGCACTGGAGGAAAAACAACACGTGCAGGAAGTGGGGCGGGATGTTCGGAAAGCATTTAGTGGATCAATACGGCAGGCAGAGAGAGAGGGAGAGAGAGAGAGAGGGGAAGGCAGGCAGACAGACATGGAGTGGAAGAGAGGGAGAGACACCCAGAGCCCCGGGGGACGGCGAAGTCCTCTGGGAACAGCCTGTGCTTTTCAGGAGTACTGTTACACGTCTCAGTCAGTCTTGGTAGGAACATCCAACTCAGCAGCTTTTTTTTTTTTTTTTGCAGCCATCCGAGTTAAACACTCGCTGGCGTGAGTGAGGAGAGCGCAGTGAAATGATGATGTCACCGGTGTCTCCCCGAGGCCACGGCCCGGCTTCAATACCCCACCGCTGACCGGGTCCTGCGGCTCGCTGTGGCCGAGACTCGAGAGTCCGAAACCCGCGATGCAACGACGAAGGTTCTCGTTTTTGTTTTAATATATAGATTTAAACTTTTTTTTTTTTTTTTAGTCAGAGAAGTGTGGGAGCGTGAACACCCACAGAGCTTGAACAACATTTCACACCCCAAACTCCCCACACATGCTTCTTCTGACTTTTTTTTTTTTCCTCGCATGACAAGATATTTCCAACAGCTGTAGCCACTAGAAAGCTTTTCTTGAGCTCGTTCTGTGCCTTTAATTACAATAAGTGAGCAATTGTATATAATAGAGGTGAATAAAATAGAATTGCTTTATTATCATACGTGGGGGCGCTGGATGGTGCACTGATAACAAACTAGATATAAATGAAGATTATAATAAAAATTATGCAATAAGAGGTTAGATATATACAATCGAGTGCGGGAGGTAATACAATCTAATAAAAACCAATAAAACTGAATATAGGCAAGAGATTAAAGCAGCATTAAAACCATTCAAAGTGACGCACTGCGTTACTGTTTTGAGTTAAAAAGTCTGCTGCTCTGCCCCGTTTGTCCTGCATTTTAATTTGTCACATTAAAGTTTTGCACTTCTTTTATTTATTTTTTGATCATTATTTATTTTCACCCAAGGAAAAGGATTTTCCTGTCCCCAAACCCTCTGAGCGAAGACACACCACACAAGTCAGTACTCACCTTCTTTCAACATGCCGACTTTAAGACACTTCATGAAGCGACAGGCCTGGCAGGACTTTCGTCTCCTTTTAGTGATCTCACACTCGTTGGTGGCTGGACAGCTGTACTCGATATTTCCTGCAGAGGATCAGAAACAGTGGAATCATCACTGCCTGCAAGATACGCACCGGCAATTAGAAATAATTTGTTTTGAAATGATCACAGAGGAAAGGAGATAAAGCAGAAATGGTAAACAACGGCTGCAGCATTGCATTAAACAAGACGATGCTGGTGTGCAAAGCATGTACGCACACACACACACACACACAGACACACACACACACGCTCGCCCACCTGTCCCAAGGTGACCCCGTGTGACTCTCCTGAAGGAGAGGAGGGTTTAGTGGCATTTTGATGGGACAAGTAAAAAGCACCTCCCCGCCCCAGAGTCCCACTCCCATTTTGATTCACAGATAAATTAGCTTCATTAATGCAGAACGTCCTCTCTGCAATGCTCACCACGACCCCTTCCAGCCCATCCTTCTTCACCTAAAGGATGATGGGAAAGCTGCCCTCCCTCAACAACACAAGGGCTCAGAGACGGACGCGCAGGCGAGCACTCTGCATAATGTCCCCCAGTAAAGACCAGGAGCCGCCGTTAGACCGGATGATCTAAGGCTCCCATATCATGTAGCAAAGCTCGATGTATTATTCAAGTCTGTCTTGACGGTTGTTGGCTCGCTATGGAAATATTTTCTATGCAATTTAATCACTCAGGTCCCGAAAACAGACAGAAAGGCAGACATATTGAATCTGCTGCCGTGTAACCGCTGCCCGTCTTGCCCACTAGTTCTTCCCCCTCCTCGAATCATCGCCTCGAAAGTTGACGCGACCCCGAGAATCCAATGACAAATCCTCTTTCCCAAGTATTAGTGTCCCATGATTGAATGTTCAAACAACGTCCCATAAGTCCAGGGACTGTATTAATGGCACCTAAAAACAGCAAACCAGGTGTTGTGTGCTGTAGATCTAAGAGAGCCCAGCCCCCCACTCCTACACACACACACACACACACACACACACACACACACACACACACACACACATCCCCCCCGTTGGTCAAGGAGAAGGTGCCAACATTTGTCAGGATCCCTGGCATGGATGGTGCCAGAAGGGTCACATGCACAGTTAGGGGCCCGCGGCACCATGCCAGGATGTTGGCAGAAGCTGCAGCCGGATTCGGGGTAGGTGAAGTCCGTTAAACTGAGAGGCATTAGCACAGGGAGAATAAAAGTACACTGCAGCGGGTGTGTGTGTGTGTGTGTGTGTGTGTGTGTGTGTGTGTGTGTGTGTGTGTGTGTGTGTGTGTGTGTGTGTATAGAGTCACACCACAAACGTGCGGCATGAACACTTTCACTTTTTTACCTCGCTAATACAAGATACAAACAGACTGACATGTCAAGAAATGCAGATAAAGTTCACAGAAGTGTGTGTGTGTACTGGACAAAGATTGAAATCTAAAATCAACAAAGCCCACCAACAAACCCTTAAACCTTTGCCTTTTAATTATATCCCAGTTAAACTGACTGAATTGTAGTCATTTATAAAAAAATTTCTATGAACACGTTTTGCTAGAATTGTCCAAAACAGGAACAGTTATTTCACTGTATATTTTATGAAATATATATATACTTATATAAGGAAATAATGCATTATAATCTTTGCTGGATAGAAATTGAGTCACTGAAGAACAATCTGCATTTTTCAAAACTTTTCAAGCTTGCACAAAGTATCTCTTTATATCTGGTTGTTTTAGTAATTTCAAGTTGCAGTGTGGGTGAAAAAACAAACAGATTATGTGTCTACTATCGCACAACTTGAACTATTTGTAGCCTCTGAAGCGCCGTCAAATGTTCCAACGGTCGGACAAAACACTTATTTTACTCCCATGATGCATAAATCATAACGGAGCGCGACACCGCCATCCGCCAATCGATGTTGCAAGATGTTGAAGCGTACGGGCCGTGAAATATCAAGTTGCATCATGCAGTGAACACAGTGCATTGCTATTGAGACGATTTTCCAAAAGTGAAAAAGAATCTAATTTGAGATGATTGCTTTGTTATTTTAACAACTGCGCTCAACATACCTGGATACAGTGTGAGTGTGTGTGTGTGTGTGTGTGTGTGTGTGTGTGTGTGTGTGTGGGGGGGTTGCTGTGGGGGTCCACAATAGACTGAAATTGGCTGCCTCTAAAAGCTCACTGTCGGCGCACCCTCTTAGTTAATCAGGTCTCGTGTCCACCTTTATTCCTCAAAGGACATTTCAACCACTCTAATATCCTTCCTTAACCTCTCTTATTTTCCCTCTAAATTTTGATATATTATTATGCCATGCTATTATCCACGCACTCATCTCCACTCAAGCCGGACCTCTCCTTGTCCTCCTCCTTTACCGGGGCCGGGACCCCCCCCCCCGTCCCTGATTACCATTCCATTAAAGTGGCTTCTCCTTTCTGTGAATGACCACATCCCCTGTCCCGCTGCCTTTTATTTAGAGGACTCCTCAGCGTGTCCCGTTCTCTCTCCCCGTCTTCTTGTTATTGCCCTGACAACACGTGCCTGAGCTTCTAATTACCCCCCCCCCCCCCACATCATCTTCTCTCTCTTGGGCTGGAGGGGCCTGGGGGCAACGTACAGATCCACACCTCCCCACCCTCCTTCCTTTGACTCTTTCCCAATGAAATGCCTGGCTCTTAATTACAGTCACCCAACACTGATTGTTATTGACTGAAACTCCCGCGGCTCGGGACGAATGACGGACAGATTAGGCTCATTACAGGCCTGTCCTCCGAAGAGGAGGGCGAAAGCAGGAAGTAGGAAGAAGAAGAAAATGAAGAAAAAGAAGAAAAGGCGAAGGGGGTACGGCAAGGCAACACAAAGTCACACAGGTGCCAACATCTGGTTTTATAAATTGAATGACCGGATCTGTTTATTTTTCTGTGGCTGGAGAAATGTCCACATATATGCAATGAGTAAGTTTCCCCCGCCTTTTCTAGGATATCCAACAGTTCTTTAATATTACTGTGGGTTTTTGGCTGTAATGAGAAGCTCATGCTCAACTTGTTTATACTGCAAAAGTACCACAATGATGAGCACATGAACACAAAGCACTTTCTACCGGCTTTATGGTATTTTTTTTTTTTTTTTTTACATTTACTGCATCACAAATCTGGACATCATAGTTCAGAAAAATAAATCCTTATTTTGAATAAAAAGGCTAAAGTCCTCTTACCACAGCAGCAACATAAACGACATACTCTGGGTTTAAGCTCCTCAGATATTTCTTCGTCTACTTTATATTCACCTATGGCCTCAGTGAGCGGACCACATGTGTCCAGACAAACAAACAAACAAACAAACCAACAAACAAACAAAAACAGCCCATAAAAGTCTAAAACCTTCATCGCTGTTTGGGACACATCATCCACTTCCAAGTGATTATTCTGGAGTCGATCCCACACATGGCAGAGTCGGTGCCAGATGTATGATTCACATGCAAAGACATCAAAAAAATCAAAAACCCCCCGAGCAGATTTACAGTCTGGGCCTAATGCCTGCTGTAGACACTCGTAATCACTACATCGTATTAGTCCCATAAGAGCAGAGGGTTGGATTACAGCTCCGATAAACACATTGTGCACATAACAATGAATCCCTCATCTGGTCAACCTGCTTTACAGGCAGCTACAACTGTCATAATGGAGCTAATAAAGAAGGATTAATGAAATCACAATGGAAGAAATGCGAATGTGTGCAATAAAAACAACATGTGGTGGAAGATAAAAACACAAGACTGGTTAAAAACATGTGTTTTCTTCGAAATGCAGCTCCTCGTCACTTTGCAGATGTTTGACTGTTTAACGGCGATGAAATTAGAGAAATATGAACATTTGAAATCCTGTACTCTTTGAGCTTATAAAAAAAAACCACTCTAAAAATACAATAAAGAAAGTAGCAGATGTCTTCTGAACATTTCCGTGCCGACGTTCGCAAGAAAACCGACAACGGAGCAGGCGGGACGAGTCAGAACTGAAACGGAAACGAGCAAATACCTTGTATCGTTCTTTTGAAAAAGGCTTTGCAGGCCTCACAGGAGGCCACGCCGTAGTGGTACCCCGAGGCGATGTCGCCACACACCAGGCACAGCCTCTTCGGGATGGCGTTGAGCATGTACTCGCACTTGATGGGCGAGTCGTCCACCAGGCCGCCGGCGCACTCCTCGTAGCGGCGCAGGCAGGCGCTGCCGCCTCCCAGCATTCCCGGGTTGAACATGGGCGGAGAGTCCAGGGCGTGCGGGCGCCCGCTGCCGCCGTTGATGTAGCCGCCGCTGGCGTCGGAGTTGCCGCTGGGACTGTGGTGGCTGCCGGTGTCGACGAGCGAGGAGGACGGACTGGAGGGCTCGGTTTTGACGTAGGAACCACAGCTGGAGGACAGGTGCCGGTCCTCAGAGGGCATTCTTGTCAGCAACCTGGATGGGAAAGACCCGGGGGGGGGGGGGGGGGGGGGGGGGGAGGTCAGCGCGTTGTCGAACGGACAGGAAGCGGAGACACATCAGCAAACATCAGTGAGCCTCTACGTGCACCAAATGTCGCTTTCTGCACATCGGCTCCTGATGGTCCTGGGAGAAATTCATCAGCCGGCTCATCTGGGTTTGATAGATTATGTTACAGACACGACCATTAATGTGCTGGAATGCCAAGTGATATACTGCGGCGGCTTATTCCTCTCAGGCAAAATGGTAACTAACGACCATGTCAACAGATGCGCCATACATCTTGCAAACAATGCCTACAGTTGGTCGGCTGCCAGAAGTAAATGAATGAATGAAACTTCAGAAGGCTGTTAATGGACAAAGAGAGGTGTTACACTCAGCATATGGAGGATCATGGGTAATACATGACCCAATCAATAGTCCCGGTTATTTGGCCAGTGGTCGGTGCCGGGTTACAGTTGGCTGACTGTAGAGGCACTGACCTGGGATTAAATTCCCTCTTCCAAAAAAAGATCCAGAGGTGGAAATTAAAGAAAAGTATTAGGAGTGTAAAAAAAAACCCAACAACTTTCTATCAGCTTTTAAAGTAAAGCTAAGGTGAAGATTTGTATACATTTTGGTCGTATCCACAATATCCAAGCACCGCGGCTGACCCCTCATTCCTCTTTGAGACAGTAAAGCCAGTGTTTGTTGCTGCGCTTGCAGGACGTCCCAGAACATTGTCAGAAACAAGGCGTGAAATGAGGTCTGGGTCTGCCTGAACACCGCTGCCTCTGTCTGTCACAGTTGGTGTCGATCTTGCACAACTTCAGCCACGTGCTTGTACGACATGGGTGAACTGCGGGGGAAACCGTGCTGGGAAAGTCTGAAACTCACAGAGAGTTGATGCTGGTTATGTTTTGAGTTATTCATTCATTTATTTAAATCACTGCTGTGGTTTTCGCTCTTTGTGCATGTGAATGAAGTCATGAAGTCATCTGGCCCTGATGACACCAAACCTCTCTTTTAAATGCTAACGGGTAGTGGGTGGAGGAGGAGGAGGAGGAGGTGGAGGAGGAGATAGCCTCTACCCCTGGGCCCAGATCAGATCTATTGATCCTCTGCTTCCTTCCTGTTCCAGATGAGGCATGAAAAAATAAACCCTTCTTCTTACGGGTCCCAGACATTCCTTATGCATTTTTAATCAGTCAGGACTGTTAACATAGTGCAAGATGGAGAGATACGACATCATGTTAGTCTTCATTCTGAGGCTATTGTGGTTTATAAAAGATTCACAGGGCTCGTGGTAAACCTTGTTAGCAATCAGCATGCAGCTATAGTCAATTGGAAGGTATATTTTCTCCCATCTGAGGGAATTGGAGAGAGCGGCGTGGTAACAGTTAATACATCATCGCAGCTAGATAGGGGGATTCCCTATGGGATAGTACATTGTGGCATATGTAAAAAGTAGTTCATTCCACACTTAGCACACAGCAACGCTGGGGAGATGTTTTTTGTTCGGTTTAATGGAAATTTCTAATGGGTCCTTTCAAATCTGTCGAAATGAAATAATGGCACGAACCGCCAATTCGCGCCGACAGAAATAGCCTCATAGTTTCATAATTTGGTTTTCCCCTCTTATTATAAAGAGACAGGGTTTTTCTAAGCGCCGCCCGACTCTCCTCAACCTGTCCCACTCCCTTAGCAACACACACACACACACACACACACACGAATGCATTGCACCCAACATCTAAACGGATAGTGTTTGCTCCGCCGCGCAGAAAAATGGTACAAACGGAGCAGACGAGCAAGACTCATCAGACAGACGTGAAGGTCACCTGCCTTCCCTGTCTTCCGCTGCTCCGAGAGGCCCAGACGGTCCCACAATGGACGCCTCAGAGCAGCAGACGAGCAGGTTCCAGGCCGTCCGCCGCGCCCGAAGGAACGACAGCGTCTGGTCAAAATGACGGTAACGCGGCACAACGCTTCAGATCTCCCGCCCGTGTGTTGTTGTTGTTGGGTTTTTTTTTTTTTTTGTTTTTTGTTTTAAATGCTGCGGAGGGGGTGGGGGTGGGACTTCTGGTTCAGAGGCCAAGTGGCGGGTGAGGAAACCGCTCCAACCCAGCGGCTTAAAATCTCAAATGTTTGCGTGCATTTTGGCATGTCGTCATGCTGGCAGTGCTGCAGATCCCCTGCTTCCTCGAGCAAATCCCGAATCCATCCACCTCTTCTCTATTCAGGATAGATCTATATATCTATATATATGAAAACATTTTTTTTTAATGAATCAAACCAGGTCCAAAACATAAATGAAATGAAACACATATTCACGGAAAATCTGCACAGTGACCTCATGCTGTCCTTGTCTGGAGTGAAGGGTTATATATGCGATTCTCTATATTTTACTATGTATTTTCCCACAGAGGGGAAATATTATTGTTAAGCTCGGGGTTAAGCTTGTAGCAAGGAACCCGGCGTAAATCATGGTGCTGAACACACAGAGCGAACATTGGAAGCACAGAAGGACAGAGGCAAGGAGCCATGCATGAAATTAGTTCATTAATCTTTCTATGATAGGCTGTCCTTGTTTGGGGCAAACTCTATCAGCTTTAAACTGAGTGCCCCTTCCTGCCTGACACATAGATTACACTGTTAGTCCGCGGCCGGCTTGTCTGAGAAATGAATGGTCACGCGAGTGCGAAAATGGGCGGGCGACATGTCGTCCAAGTGTTAAGTAGGAACAACAACATGTGCCGGCACAAATGAAGGTCGTCAAAAAAAAAAAAAAATGCGCGTACGCTTAAATTCAAATGCATAATATTAATGTGCTCTTGCAAATTAAGTGTTTTTTTTTTTTTCAAAGATACAGTGGTGAAAATACTGTTAACATATAAATATTTCTGCCATAACAGCTGAATTTGAATAGTACACTACTATCTATGGTAAAGTTATTTAAATATTTCACAACTGGCATTCTCTGTGGACAGCAGAGAAAAAAGCATTTCATTGTTCATGTTTTTCTAATGTGCATATGAATGTAAACTTGAATTGGAAGCATCATTTAGATCTTTACTTGTAAGGAACAGTTTGTTGGGCAAATTGAGATTTGACTGTACTTTTAGTTTTTCCCCCCATTTCTGGCGAGTTTCGCAAACTGTTTTTTCCGTGTTATTTTTCATGCGTGTGTACGTTCTTCGCATCACCAGGATCCAAGGCAACTTTCCCTTCTGTCAAAAACGCAGCTTTCTCAGCTCCTGCTTACAAAGAGCTGAAGGTTTCGGGAACGTCGGTAAAAGTTTATTTCCAGAAGTCTAAGTTTCTCCTCCTGAATAAGTCGGCCCTGGTTCTGCGTTTACGCTCCAGCGATTTACCTCCGCTGCTTCTATATGCTCCCAGCACCACGCAGAACTTCCAGCATATGGCCTCTTCAATGTCACTGCCACGAGGAGAGATTGCATAGATTTCCCACATGGATGATGTCTCCTTACCTGGAGTATCACCCCCCCCCCCCCCCCCCCCCCCCAGTCCTATCTACATACACATCCACCACCTCTAGGAAATTGCTCTCTGCAAAGTCAAACACACCCCTAACTGCCTTTTAAAAAGAGACAGAAGAAGGAGGTTACGAAGGGGAGAAAAGAATAAACGAGCGGAGACTTAAGCCGTCATTGAGAATCAGAGGAGGACTCATGAGGGACAGTTACGATATTGATTTCATAAATAAACAGAGATGGCCATCGATCCTAATGTTATTTTGCATTTCAATTACTGCCCAGAAACATAACCTTCAAACGTCTGCTTCTCCACAGTAATAACATCCACTGATAATCACAAGCGAGACTTGTTCGGCACAAATTGGCTTTTCTCTCAACCCCCACCACTTCTCACCACAGCGCCATCCACGTTTCCCCCCCCCCCCCCCCCCCCCCCCCTCTCCCAAATGTGTAAATGACACAACTTTGCATTTGCCTAATGGTATTAGGGCATGGGCTGAATTTCAAGTGAGACTCAGGCTGATACAGTAAGCGCTCCGGTCAATTGACACAATGCAAATGAACGCGGTGAAGAGGAATTAAGTTCACAATGTGAGACCTGGTGAAGCTACGATGAGGGCCATTAAATTAAACATGTCGGCCGACCCTCACACCATGATTGGACCAACTGCTTCTTCTCTCCGTGCGCGTGTGTGTGCGTGTGTGTTAATTTTATTTGATCAATAAAACAAACTCCTTCTAAGAAGTCCCCTCTGCCGCTCACACATGAAAGACGTTTTGATTGAACAGCGGCTGCAAGAAAGCGTCCATCTACATCCTGATGTATTCAGAGTCCTTGACAGGCGGCCCAGAGGATATATCTATATCAAGGAAGAAAGAGTGGGGTGGGTGGGGGGGGTGGAGGGGGGGTCATGACATGTAATGAAGTTATTCCTCCACTTGTATCGTCACACGGAAGCAATAGAGTCGGGGTGCAGCATCATCGTCTGGAGCGGCCGCCTGCATTAATAATAAACATGACGGTCAGGAGAAAGATCTTGATAATTGTTTTGATCTCCAGCCATTTTTTTTTTTTTTTGGTCGTCAACTTCGTGAAAGCCCAAAGCTGCCGGTTGGTGAAAGGAAAGTCACACGGCACGAAACAAATAGCAGGAGTTTCCCCCCCACCGCCACCGCCACCGCCACCACCACCACCTGCCGCCTCCATCCGTCAATGGACTCAGCATTCCTCTGGCTCCCTCATCACCGCTTCTGGTCCAACAGGCCCGACGAGCAACGGCGCTGGGAAACGTCGACAGTGGCGATGCAAAGTTTCGATCGTTTTTCATCTCGTAACCGTGACCGTGCCAATGTCCGTGTGGAACGGTGGCTGGGAGCTGTTGATTTTCTTATTTTCCATTTGGGTTTTTTTGAAGCAATTATGCACACTCTCAGACGGGACGCATCACTTTCCACTGATGTTATCAACACGTAAATGTTAAAATTCAATATATTATTCATGAGGTAAATGAAAATGCTTTGGCAGAACACAGGAGGTGACGAGGCGGCCATTTATGATCAGGAATAACTTTACTGTAATCCAATGAAGCCGGGTTCTAATGCAGCGCGTTGCTTTTACTAAAGTCATTTTGTGTTGCATCCTGAAATTAATTTTTCACTTCCCAGGCATCTACAAGAGGAGTAAACATTTTTTTTTTTAATTCAAGGCTGAACAACTTAGTTTCCTGGAATTTTTTTGGAATCATTTCTAAAGAGTGAATGAGATTTGTTTTTCTTTTTAAATGATTTTTCCTAATTAAATTATTTAAATACTAATGTACACGACAAATGAAAACACATCCCAGAGACATGATATTGACCAGGCATGTGATAAATGCAGATGATAACCGACACAGTCAGATGTTCCCATCTATGGTGCGACTAAAATTAGATCTCAGGTCAGTGTGTGATTCTTTGGTTTAATCTGTACGTGGGCGCACGTGTGTGCACGTGCGCGTGCACGTATACATCTGACCGCCTATGCATTCCTGATTGCTTGTTTGTGAAGGGCACGTATGGGAACAGCAGGTGGACGGAGGGGGGGGGGGACTCCCCACAAACATATGATGTGATTTATCTGATCTAACTGGATATTTAAACTTTAAAATGGTACAATTGTGAAAACTGTGGATTTTTTTAAAAGTAACAGATAAGGAGCTGTTTTGCAGATTGCCATTACACATTTGAAAAGTGGCTCATGTGCAGAAAATACAGTCTATTGAACTTGTGACAGATCATTTCAATTTCAATTAAAATTATATTCAAGAGAAACCAAAACAGTTCTGCAGTGAGCATTTTAAAATGTTTATATACGATATATTACAGAGCTGTTTTAGTTAAAGATATTTCTTTTTTCTTTCTTTCAGTGCAACAGTTACACACGACAACTGTCACCTTCAATCCAGCAGGGTTGGTTGTCAGGTTAAAAGTCTTCGAAGGGTTAATAGCATTCTGCAAAGCCAAACCTAACTCACTTACAGGCGAGTGATGGCCCAGATTTATAGCCGGCGAATGTACGAGCAACTACTGTGCATTTTACTTCCACTTGGTAAAATATGTGACTTTGTGTTAAGTACTGCTTAAAGGTCAAGAGAATTAAGCGTATATCACACGTAGCGTACGATACATATTACCTCCGGTTTATGGTGATGAAATGTAATGAGAGTAAATTTGACATCGCCAGAAGTTGAAACAATAATCCAACACGCACACGTCTTCTTTTATAACCTGTGTGAATTTGCGTTAATGCAGCATGCGCAATGAAAAGTACTGCCTCAATCAAACGTGACCTCACAGGCAATTTCAGAGATTTATATCAACACACACACACACACACACACACACACACACACACACACACACACACACACACACACACACACACACACACACACACACACACACACACACACACACACACACACACACACACACACACACACACACACGATCCAGGGTCATGACAGGTTAAATGCATCGTACAGCTGAACTGGACTTTTTAATATTCAGATTTGGTTTTGAGAAATTCTCCTAATGTTAAAATAAATCTATTATTTTCTAATTCACGCGTTTCGTTTTATAGGTGTGTGCAGACAAAAACGTTAAGTCTTCATTTAAAATTCAACTGCATTACAATCTGTACAGGAACAATGACATTAACGTCAAAAGCTTTCAAGACAATGCATGATTTATTTAGCACATTTTTTTCCCTTTCTTTCACTTGACAAAGACAAAATAATGATCCAGTTTCAGCAGCACGTGTGAAAGTATCCATATTATGTTTTGTAGAATCCTTTACAAATATGTTTATATTGAAGTGTCCTGCTCTTTTGACTGCATGGCCAAAACCATTTGAACATACTTTTTTAAATCATATACTTCTTTTAAAAGAATTCCATATAGTAAATGACATATTGCCTAATGAGATTACTAAACTGACTCCTAATAAAAGAGGCTTCCTCGAAGGGCTAAATAGTTTAATCTTTTGTATTGCTAAACAAAGAGAGGATGATGGGATTTCACACTTGCACTTTCTCTCACCCCAGAAGGCAATTTTCAGTTGTTTTTTTTTTTTTAAGTTGCCATTTTTGATTCTTGTTGCAGTTTAAACTGGCCCCAGGAAGATTACACTTGTTCCTCAGTACTAACAGAGGCGTGTTTTACTTTGCGTCTTGTAAAGTTTGTATTCTATCTGGCTGCAGTCCTGCAAAAAGTGCTAAGCAGGTTAAACCATTCCAATCCCATCTACAGCTTAACAATAAGAGGATCCCCCCCGCTCCAGTCATATCGGAAAAGCGTCTTTCAAGGCATGCAAGGAGTGGAGCTGGTTATTCCTGAAAGTTTCTTTGACTTTGAGTTACTTTAAAATTTAAAAAAACAAAACAAACAAACAAATAAAACAAAACTGTTTAATCCCTGTGTTTATTAAGTCAATCTTCACAGACCAAATATCTGTGAAAAGTTTAGAACCATTTTGAAGACGATCAAACCTGTTTTTTTTTTTTTTTATCAAAACGATTCCACCGTGATGTCAAGAGGACGGGCAGATCAAGCTTTTATCTAAAAAAAAAAATCGCCGGTAGAGTTACTGCTGCCCTCAGATCCACTCCCTGCAGCCGCGCGGCAGCACAGTCCCACCGCCACAGCTGACTTTTGTGTGGGACAGCGGCTGCAGTCAGGGAATAGTCGCCTGGATATATGTCTGCATTAATCTGCCCCTGGCTCCTCGTTGTGGTTGAGGTTAATCCCGGGGATCCTGATGTGGGGACTAGACAGCTGTAAGGCAACCGTCTGCCCTGCACTCCCTGCAGGCGACTCCACTGGGCCACCGCTCAACTCCGCTTGTCCCGTATGGGGACGCCGACGGTTTTTAAAACTTCATGCGCAGTAGTATTTTATCCTTCGAAAGGTTAAATATATTACTTTTTTAATAAAACAGAAATAACCAAAATAAAAACCCCAAACAAAGCAAAGCAATAAAAGTGAAATCCCGCCAACTGTTAGAGAAGTTAAGAGCAGAAGAGTGTGTGAAGAGAAGCACCTACTGGTTGTGGTAGCAGAGAGCGTCGGGGATGCACAGTTCGGAAACATCCATCAGTCCACGTTAAGCATTCCAGGTGTTGCAGTAATAAAAAAACAAAAACAAAAAAACAAAAAACAAAGTAACAAAGTAACAAACAGCTGCTGGAGGAGATCAGTTCCTAAATCTCCACATATCTTCACAAAATGTTGGTCAGGTGTTCCTGGGTGTTGCCTCCCCTCCCTCCTCTTTGTGAAAACACACACACAAACACACACACACAAAATAATTCTCTCTATCTATATATATATATCTATAAATATAATTTTTTTTTTTGTAAAGAAAAAAAAAAAGGAATCTCCCTCGGCCCAACAAACTCCGGTCTGCACAGGTGCTGCGCCGCTCAGACCCGGGATGGAGAGAAAAGAGAGAGCAGAAAGAGAGGAAAAGAGGAGGATCAAGGAGCCCGAGGTGGAGAAGACAGGAGGAAGTGAGTGTGACGCGAGAGCGGAGGAGAAGGAAAGAGCGGCAAAGAAGTGATGGATGGAGAAAGAGAGAATAAAAGATGAGGGGGACAGGCAGATGGAGAGTGGCGGCGGTGAGAGCGCACTCAGGCTGAGTAAGTCAGAGAGGATTGAGTCTCCATTGAAGACGAGGAGGCTCTTTAGGAGGAGGGGGGAGTGACCTGCCGCGCTTTGGAGCCGCGCGACTGGCTGAGGCTTTCCGGAGGGCCGTCCTGGGAGTGGCCAATGGGGGAGGAGAGATTACCGAGAGGAGCCGGGGAGGGGGGGGAGCCAGCCGGTGTCCATTCACAAGGGAGCACTGCAAAAACACAGACTCCACAGACCCCCCCCCCCAAAAAAAATAAAGAAAAATAAAGTGACAGACAGACAGACAGACAGATAGATCTAACAACACATAGACACAAACTGACCAAAATATAAATAAATGAAGGAATAAGGTATATCAATGTGGCGTCACGGCGGTGTTTACAAACTGAAAAGTGCATAAGCGGCGACTGATAACGCGCAGAAGTAGCAGCAACCCGACTGAGGGCGATTTAAGCAGGTTTGTTTACGGTGCTTTAAAGGGCTCAGTGCCAAGCTTATGGAGCTAAACTGTTCCCTTTAGTCTTTTATCCCCTTCCACCGTGGATCTGGCTCTCCACCGCCTGCCCTCCTTTAAAGTAATGACAGCTGCTTCCCACAGCATTTCGCCAGTCGCCACGGCGAAGCGAGAGAGAAGGGGGGGGGGGGATCTACCAATCCTGACAGGCAGCGGGACGGAGGGAACCGAAGGGCGATAATGACCACGGCAGGAGCGATGATGACGACGACAGCCTGAGAAGTTCGGAGTGGCATCAGAGAGGAGGGTGGGGGGGGGGTGGTGGGGGGGAGACCCATGGCCCCGCCACTCGCCCACTTACCCCGCCCTCCAACCCACTTCATCAACCCACATTTTCCTGATCGATGCAAAACCCATCACACGCTCTTATTGATTACAGCGCTGCCGTGTCGCCGGGAGCCTCGGGACAGACTCTGTTTCCCCCCACCGTCTTTTAAATAAAAAAAAAAAAAAGGAATTAGAAATTCGAACATTTTCTTTTCACGTCAGTCCGTATCAGAGTCACGGGAGCAAAAGGCCGATCGCTTTAATAAAGCAGCTGTGCATTCTCAATTACATTTTTGATCAATATTTTGGCATTTGACGTGCTTTCCTGTGGAGGAAAAAAAACCTGGATATTCCAGCTGATCTGATTAAGACATCCAGACATAATCAATAGAGGGGATATGTTTATGTTTTTAATGAGGCGGAGAGAAAAGTCCGAAAAGGAACTGATCTTCAGACGACATGTATGATTTCACATTACTGCTGGATTATGGAGCGGATGTTAATTCAATGAATAAGTACGTCTGCTTTGTTCCCCTCCATTTTGAAGATTAAATTATATGCAAAACATTTTTCTGAATGAATGGAGCCAACTTGGTTAATTAAACATGTGATTTTTATCCCCCCCCCACAGTGGATGTGAAGCTTCGCAGAGTTTGTTTGATTGTGTTTGGATTTCTGACATGGGTCGTACGAAGCCGCGTCTCATCTGCCGCCCTCCCTCGAAACCAAGCCAGCTCACACATGGCGGGGACACCGGGCTTCGTGGCGTCTGACAGGAAATCTATTGAGCGCCCGGGTCTGTAATCCCACCATCACGCTATCGCCAAACGAAGAAACAGTAATCCAATCATTAAGTCTGTGTTTAAGCAAAAGCAGATTTTCAGCTCCATGACCAACACATCGGTCTCTTTAAGCAGATCAGAGCCGTCTGGGACCGAACTACTTCATTTGGAGGGGGTGTGATGTACTTTTTAAACGTCCTGTGAGGTATTTCCCATCATCAGGGTCTCTGGTTTAATTCAGTAGAAAACACCTGACCTGTAAAAAAGGTTCCTTTAGACTATAAATCAGACCTTTTATCGAAGATTAAAGAATGAAATGAAATATTAAACTGTCCGTTTCATCTGTGACTCGTTACTGAAGTAAAGAAGAAAAAAGTATTGTGTGCAGTAGTTGGAGCATGTACTGTAAATAAACTGGACTCTTGAACAAACTAGTCATTTAAATCTGATAGCGACTTTTAAACTGGGCGGCTCTGTGTATAACACTTTATTTTCTGAAGGACAGTCACAACAATCATCCAAATAAATGCAATTTTTTTAAGATGGAACCAATGGTTGTAAATATGCGTCATGATATAATAACAATAACCAGTATTTCCATTCTGCTTTTGTTTTTCTATTGATTCTATTGATTTTTTTTACTGTTTGCACCTCCTGTTTTTAGAGTTTTATGCCTATTTATGTACAGCACTTTGGTTGAGCTGTGGTTGTTTCTAGAATGCTCTAGAAATAAAGTTGAGCTGCTCATGACAGATACCGAGAGCTTATAAGTCAAGTTTAATAACTGCAAAAACAATCAATAAAAAGTTTCAGTTAAAACAAAAATATTTATATAATATATATATAAATATATATAACGTTATAAAAAATACTCATCAGCTCAGATTTTCTTTCCCCCATCATTATTCAGTCAATAATTACTGGAATCCTTTTTTTTAATTTTTTTTTAATCTTTATTAAACACGGGTTATTTTTCATTTCTTATTGTGCATCTGTAGTTGTAAAGTTCTAATTTCACTCCTATTTTTTTTTATCAAACACCATTTAAATAGATTTGATGAAGTAATAGCATAAACTTGAATCAACATGTGTTTTAATGAAAAGACCTTCAGTTCTAATAAAAATCAGGAATGAAAAATGAAAATGCAGGTTTAAGGGCGTTGAAACGGTGATCTGTGATTTTAAGAGAGAATGACATTGCAGTTGATCATTTCACAGTTGACTCTGAAATCAAATGTCAAAATCAGATTTTGACTGATCTGAACAGCAATGGACTTCGAACATACCGACCAAACGTCGAACAGTAGAATGAAATTGCTGAAAGTGCAAGTGAAATCGGCTGTAGTTTGTCGACTGTCAACCAAAACAACCCGTGTCTTCATCTCTCTGCCTGCACGAAGCTCACTGACCGCACACGCCGGATCCATCATTCGTGTTTCACGTTTCATCCTCGCTGCCACACACTTGTTTGGCTCGTCCGCTGGCGGAGTGTGGAGAGGGATAATTACTATAGCCACAGGGCTGCATTAATCAGCTGGGTGCATTTGTTGGGCTTTATTATGTTCCACTCCCCTCTCTGGGCCGCGCTGGCGGAGGCGCCGGGACCAGACAGCGCTGGTGGAGGGCCGCCGTCGCCCCGCGGCCCGCCCACGCTGGGTTAATAAATGCTATTAGCCTCTATCTCTTGCCTCTTAATTTCTCATTTAGCTGTGGACGGTGAAAAACAAAACGGCTCGAGCAGCGGTGTTAATCAGAGGCTTGTAGCGGGACTCCGATGTCTTGATTGGACGTGCAGGGGCTCGCATGAGGAGCGAGGGGGGGGGAGAAAAAGTAAACTGTGGTAGTCTGAGTGACCGTGTGGCTCTGCTTCGCCACGTGAGATAAGTATGTGGCGAGTTCACATATGACTGATTGTCGCCGGAACAATGGTTTCATTCCGCGAGCGATAAGCAAAGCTGTGTTCATAACATCCCTGCAACACGATAATACTAATACTAACTAATATTCAATGCGAAGCCGCCTTATACGAGTATAAACTCACAAGTATTTGTCTCATTGTACCAACACCAGCAGTTGTTTTTCGCTGCTCGGTCCATTATTAAAATGTTTTCACTCACGAGGAGTCACTTTGGTTAAAGGCAATCACCAAATGGCATATATTATCTTGAGGACATTTCTCTAACCTGCATTGCATCTCTGCTAAAGTCAGAGTCACGATTGTGATTCCAGCAACAGCCAAGGGTCCCCCACCATGTTTAATCACATCAAATATACCCAAAATCAATTGTACCCCTCACGCTCCAATTTTAAATAGCTCCTTGACACCACTCGAACCCTCGGCGGCGCGACTACGTCAACTGCATAACGCAGGAGGGTCTGGACAAGAGTCACCTTTAAAGCAAAGCCGTGGGTTGTGTCATTGTCGTCCAGGAACGGGATCAATACATTCATCTCAAGTTCATTCCAATATGGCAGCTGGCAAAAAAAAAAAAAGAGGCCTTGTGGCGTCAGCTTTTCACAGCTTTATGACGCTGGTGCGTACGTCGCAGGCCTGCTGCGTCGACACCCCGGAGAGGAAAACGGCGAGCCGAGGAAAGAGGGTAACTTTACACGGTTGATCTCGGTCTGGACTGAACACGACAGCCCACCGACACTAGAAAAGCTGCGACGAGCTTTTCTAAAACACGACCCACACAAACAGACGTGGAGACAAGCGAAAGTGTTTCCTAAGCAGCGGGGGCGCCAATGATTCATGGGGGGAAGGGGGGGTCGCGACGCATTCTTACTTTTAAAGGACATAGAGTAACACTTTTTGATGTCTTAAATATAGGAGAGTAAGCATTTATTTAAATTACGTCACAAAACTACTCAGTTTAAGTTTCTCACTATTCTATATGTTTAACTGCCTTGCCTTTTAAATACGCTTTTATTATATAAATATCTTGTTTAATTTCTATTCTTTCAATTTATGTGTTTGTTATGTGTATGAATGGTGCTTTGCGTTGCCTTTACCTTAAACACGCATCATTCATTTAATTGTTCTTCAAATTATTTACACATTTAAAGTGTCTGCAATATACACAAAGGTAAGGTTGCACAGTTAAGCAGCAGGAGAAAAAAAAATGGCGTCGAGTCCGGCTAAAGAGAAAGAAGAACTGGTCAGAAAAAAACAAAAATTCATCAGTCTATAAAGACAAAGGGGGCTACGTGGCCCAATCGGAAGGTTGCGGGTTCGATTCCCATCTCTGCCTTCATGCTGAAGTGTCCTTGGGCAAGACACTCAACCCCAAACTGCTCCGATTGGAGTGACAGTGCCTGGCATGGCATGTAAAGTCCATTTAACATTTACCAGGACAATAAAACGCATTTAAACCCAAGCAAACAATGTTTAAAAATATAAAGGATATTTACCCCTCTTGATTTTCAAAAATAAAATGTTTCACTCCAGATGGTTTTCTAAGAAATGTTCATGGACACAAACCTCCATAAGAAGCAGGTTAAGAGCTACTATGAGCATGTCAAGCCTCTAGGTGGCACAAAGCACAAAGCTCCTCGGTATAATGGAGCATCTGTGATTGTAAACACATACAAGCCAAACGCGTTTGTACAAACATCAAAAACAAGCACTGCTTCAATGGCATCTATTGTATTAGAGGAGTCAAACCGTGAACACAGGTCACATAATGGTGACGATGCTTCTGACATTAACCTCCGGCTCCACCCGAGCGTCTACGTGCAAACGGAAAGACAGAGGGTGCATCCTAATAGTCCCTCTTATCTCCTTTCCTATCCACTTCTCCTTCACCCCTGGAAGTGTTTATGTGGCGGCCATGATAAGGAACGTTGAACATTCACTAAGCTAAGGAAAGTAGCCTCAATGCTTCCTGTAGAGCCTCCTTTAGCAAAGGAGACGAGATCATGCTGCCCCACAATTCCTTGTGGCAATAAAATGTAAAGGGACCTGCTTATCCGAGCATTCAGGGAAACTTGGGGTGACTCAAAGCAGATCAAAGCAGATGTTTAGTCACCAAAGCAATAATCTGCCTTGAACAACTTTAAATCATCTAAAACCCCAAACCACACTAGGAATGTTATGCAGGTGTTGTAAAACCAACACAGTAAAGTAAAGTTGTCGTGCAGCCTATTGTCAGTTTGATTGATTATTTATTCACCTGGCAGCCTCTTTTCCTTTGATTTCAATTCAAACCTTGTGATATTTGAGATTATATCAGTGGTTAGATTCACAGGAGAAAGTTGGAGAAATGCACTTTTTCAATTAGTAGGTTTGTTTTTTTTTACCACGGCTGACGCCAACCTTCACCGCCATAAGATTATTATTACGCCACCTAGTGGAAGTGCAGTCTGACGATCACAACAAGGTGATCTCCTTTCCCTGACTCCTTTAGGAAGCTTCCCAACACCTTTCCTTCACCCTGTGACATCATCCACGAGGTGAAGGAACAGTGGATAGTAAAGAACAGAGGGACTATTCAGAAGCACCCAGAGTTTTTCCTAATCTCCACTTTGGCCAGAGTTTTCAGTGACTTGTAGCTTTCTTTACACGTATTTAAATATCACGGTTTTTGCCCTTCGACTCACCAAATAACCGACACACACGCCGGGAGAGAAAACCAGGATTGTTTTCACTGTGCAGCCCCAATAAAAAAAAAAACAAAAAAAAAAACGTGTTCTTCGGCAAGCCTCTAACCAAAAACCTGGGAAAGAATTCCTGTCACGCAGCAGCCGGTTGGGTTTGTACCGACTTCAACATCTCATTACACCCACAGGGCACTAGTAACTCTTCAATAACCAGCTTCACTCTGAGGAACAGTTAACTCCGCTACAAAACTGTTTCAAATGATTCAGAGCGCCTTTGATGGGAAATTATCCTCTCAGTTTGTCCTGAATCCACATTAAAAGCGGCAGTTTGGCTATGAATTATTCCAGCGGGTGGGAGGGGAACCCGGACGCCTCAGTAGAGGGCGAGCTGCTGTAAAAAAAAAAAAAAAACTCCGTCTGAACAATATTTTAGAGGCTTGAGAACTCATCGAGTTGAACAAAATAATAATAATAATTGTTTATGTAAAGCGGAATCATTGGCGGTAAAATCTCATTGTGAGGGGAGGCTTGGTATTCCATCCTCGGCTCCCCTAAGATCCAGGGATGACTTTCATTTAGTCTCACCTCTCCATCCAACTGGGGTCACCCCTGTTGGTATAGCAAGCACAGCAGTCACATTGCTCCACCATGCGCACAGATTGCTTACTAGACCCGCCTGGAACCTTTCATATTTCCCAGTCAGCATTTTTACAGGATAATTTTGGCAGCCTTTAAGGATATCGCTGCCTTAATAGAGGATAAAAATAAACGGGTGGTGGAAGGGCTATATCAGGCTGGTATAATCTTGTATTCTACACTGTGTGGAGCTAAACGTCTGGCTTTGGCTCCATTCAATGAGATTAAACTTCTCCCCAGCTGATTCCAAAAGACCATTTGTCCTATTTTTGAAACTAGAAAGAGCATCCGGAGCCAAGTATATCTAAAGAGGCTAGTTAAATTGATTAAAATACTGTGGTGTAAATGGCATTACTGAGCAGATTCTAAGACGCTCCGCGTATACAGTATATCCCACGGAGCGATTGTGGTCAGCAGATTTCTACAGATGGCTTCTCAGATTCAGATAGTATTTATACGTGCCTTGATGCGTGCATATCTGGATACCATGCATACATATAGAAGCCCGGGTGTGTGTGCGAGTGCTGTGTGTGCATATTGTAGGCCTGTGTGGCGGCCGCGTCAACCGATTTCAGCACATGAAAGCTAGTCAAAAGAAGGAAACAGCTTAATTCAATCAATGCTCCCACTTTCAAGACCACAAGGGAGCCGGCTAATGGCGTTAGAAACTTAAAAAGTCGGGGGGAAAAAATAAGCTTGAGGAAGTTCTTACTACCTGGGAAAGAAGTCTGTTCCTTGAGGCTTTCCTATACTGTATGATAGTAAAAGCTCCACTCTTCTGGGCCTTGTTGCTTCTCTGTGAGCTCAAATGCTGGATTTTAGTTTGTGCTCCTCCCATGAGGGGCAAAGCTTTTGCAGAAGTTAGAGGAGGGTTATATGAAGTTCAGTGGAAATGTTTTTTTTTTTCTTTTTCTCCCAGTCCTCAGCCAACTTTTTAATAAAAGAAAGAAAGAGGGAAAAAAAAGAATATGGATCGAGATGTTCTTGCACAAGCAATGTTTGGAAGTGAGCGGATGGGGAGTTGGAAAACATAGAGGTTTAGTTAAATGTGAAAAGGGGGGAAAAAAAAAAAAAGTAACCCTCCTTCTAAATAGGTGTCCTGTGGGCATTACCGTAACAGAATTATGAGAAAGAGACAAATGTTATGCCAGAATCTGGTGAAAACACGACAGCGTCTGTGTCTGTAGCGCAGTGGAAAGCGTGTCCCACCCCCACCCGTGTCCCACCCCCACCCCCACCCCCCTCCCGACATTCACCCACATTAATTCCCTGATTGTGTCTTCCTCTCATTTTCTCCCTCGTTATGCATTTAATGTTTCCAATTTGCCATCATCACAGGAAAACGCCACAAGAAGCTATAAATTCTTTTCTAATTCAAAATAATTAGGATTACACGGACCAGTGGTTTTCAATCAGCGAGATCATCTCGGTGATAGATGGTAGGATAACTGGTCATTGCCGAGACATAAATATTGTGTCGTTCAATTAATCTGGTCTAATGAGGTGTCAAAGCTGCCACTCATCCATCAAATACAATTAGGAATAAACACATATGCATGGAGATGGGTAATTAATAATTAGCAAAGCAAAGAAAACAGTATTGGTTTCAGCAGATCCATTCACAGAGCAATTTGCCACAGTTCTTTCTTCGTTCGATTTTTCAAGTGACTGAGACAATGCAGCATCAAAGGAATTTGAATCAGTTTAAAAACTACAAAAAACAAACAAACAAACAAACAAAAAACTCAATTTCCGTGTGTCTTGTTTGGTACAGTCTGTGATCCTGCCAGGACGCGTGTCAGTTTGGGAAAACAACGATGAGCTTTAAAGAGGCAGCTTCCAATCAGATTAAAGGACAATATAACCTTATATACAGAGAGAGAGAGAGAGAGAGAGAGAGAAAAGAAAGAATAATGGAAACAATGCATGTCGCTTTTATCTAAATGAGCCACAATGAGACCGAGATACAGCGGCGCTCCAAAACTTTCAAGACGAATAGGGTTCATTTCTGGACCTAAAAAAAAACAAACAAAAAAGGCAAAAACATTTATTGAAGATCTTGAGAATTTCAGACTCCCGTCAACACTTTGTCTTCATCTCGCTCCAAAACCCACAAGGCTCATTGTCCTAAAAAAGACGTTTTGCACGGAGCGCCCAATGCCGGCCATTTCCAGAGGGCAGTCGAGCGTCGTGACAGAATTAAAGTGCAGTCTGTGGACGAGACGGCCGCCAGGAAAATAATCATTTCGCCTTTTCGGCGTCGGAACACAAGTGTCGAACACTTTTGCTCGTTGTCGGGGACACAAAAGGTAGAGAAGTCCGTGAACTGGCGGCGTCGCCTCTCAGGGGAAGGTCGAGGTTATTAAAGCGGTTTGTGGGACCGAAGCTGACGTGTGTCAAACCGGAGACATTTTTAAAAAGAAAACGTTCTTTTCACACGCCACAGTTAAGAGGCTTCACATCCAGAAGCAAAGTTAAAGAGCAGATGCAGGGTGGAGAATTGTAGAATGAAAAATGATATCTATTTAATGCGTCGTTAAGGAGCTGGTTTTCTATCGTCTATTTTTAGATAAATCCGTCAAAAAACTTGCAGCAAACCTGAGTGAACATCTGACGTTAATATTCAAGCAATGTTGATAAAAACAAAGGTTGTTTTGGAAATGCGAGAGAAGAGTGGATGCCCCTTCTCCTCTGCCATTAAAACAGTCGGTTTTAGTTCAGTTCAATGAAAGCAACACTGAAAAGTCCTCACATCATATCCTCGATCACACAGCCTGAAAAGTGACGTTTCGTTTTGTTGTTAATCTGCTTCAGTTTTCACTTGAGCGCCACGTCCTACTGGTGAAACGAGGCGTCAGCAGCTCTGTGACGTAAACAAAGTTTGACACTTGGATGACAAATGTCAACATTTTAAAACTGGACATGAAATGAAAACTAAAATGACGACTGAAATGAAGACAGTGCAGTGACTTCAATATAGAAGTCTTGCAGCAAAGACAGTTTAAAAATGGATTGTTGTGTGGTCCAGTCAAGATGGAAAAAAAAGCATCATATATATATCAATTAAATGAAGCAATGAATTAAGTCAATCAATTAAATAATGTAACTAATTAATGGCACAATTTTCTGTCAATAATTGCGATTAATCGCATTGTTTTTCTCCTGAAGACTGAAGCTTGCAATGGATATTTATTGAGGGAAAACTATGAAATTAATGTCGACTCAACACACAGAGACTATATTTGAATTTAACGACTATTTTTATAATGTGCGTTTAGGTTTAGGTGAAACTGTTTCTCTCCAAGATCAGCAAAATAATAAAAACATAAATTAATAAATAAATATCTAACATAAGTCGGTTTTGTTAGAGTGCAGGTCCACCACTTTGACGATTTCAATATTTCTACAAAGTTTTGAACTTATTCACTCACACACACACACACACACACACACACACACACACACACACACACACACACACACACACACACACACACACATAATACACGAGAGCATGGAAAGAGAGAAAGAGGAGAAATTAATATTTTACCTGCAAGTATTTCTTCCAGCTTTTCAGTAGTTTGGTGGCTCCTGGTCAGCCAACATGGCAACCTGCCGTTTTGCTGCAGAATTACTTCTGTGGTCGTTATATTCAGCTTCATGAACTAAAACGAATGACTTTCACTTTCTCAATCAGTCGCCAGGATCTTTTTAAAGTGAAACTTTCTGCTTAATATTATTCCACTTGGTAAGGGTTAGGGTTATTGTGCTGGTCTGGAGTCACGGTGCTGCACCCAGAGGCGCTGCACATGAGGCTGCTCTGGTAAGGGAGGAAAAAAAAACCGGAAGTAAACAAAACTACATGAAAAAAATTATAACGAATAGAACGTTTCGAATCAATTATTAAAAAAAATGTTAAGAAATAAATAAATATATATATATATATATATATATATACACACTTTTTTGAAAGAGCTTATTTTATGTTTTTTTAATTTTACAAATGCTTCAGTTTCCCAATAGTAAAATCTCTTAGTTGGATGCGTAGAAGCGATCCCCAGTATTTCCCACCCTGAAGTGATACAACGATATCCTGCATTTCTTCCTTTAGTTTCTGAAAAGTGAAAGACGTCAGATGATTAGAGACAGAAGAAGAACAGTGGCGGCGCCAGATATTTTTTCCTTGCTGGTGCTATGGGGGAGCTCGATTCTTTCAGTACCGGTGCCGGGGAATTTAGTAATATCTAGTTTATTTTCTACTGTAAAGCCGACAATACACGCGCATACAGTAAAAGCGCTGCTATTTAAAACAGTATTATGTGACGCAATAAGCAAGACATTTAGCCAAAGTGATAAAGATGAAAGGTTTACAAGCTGCCACTTTAACTGAATGTAAACTTTAACAGCAGAATGTCACTGATGGAGCCTCGACAGCAGCAGGAAGCAAAACACACTGCAAGTTTTCACTCAGGCCTCAAAACACAAAGACACTGACTCCTGCTGCCAGTTACCAAAACTGAATGGCTCTACTTACATTATATAACACTGCATAGAGAGAACCAGATAAACCAAATAGACAATAATCATCACTCACCATGAGACGGCGTAATAAAACGATACGTCGGTTGTTGTTCAGAGCGAAGGCATCAGTGATATTTTTCTTTTTTTTTGTGCAAAAAGCGCTCTATGTTTCATTACTATTAGTAAGTTATGCAGTCACCAGGAAAGCTACACTCGTAATAACAGGAAGTTGTAAGTTCAAAGGTTAATGCACGAGCTGCGGCGATTGGCTGAATCAGATCATGCTGCTTTTTAGTTTTAATAAATACATGTTTTATTGGTGTATTTATAAATTAACCAGGCAACAAATTCCAATCTTCACACATAAAAAAAAAAAATCAAAATAAACCACTGAGAAAAAAAAAAAAATCCCATTTCTAATGCTACACCTTTGACATTTCACTGTGTTTAGCACCCGAAGGTTTCAATAAAAATCTTATTATATGTTGAGATTGTAGTAATTAATGAAGTAATGTTTTGTTTATTGACATTTTCATCATCTATACTCCACACCACAACAAAGAAAACATTTAAGATTCCTATTTGAATATTATTATGGCACTTTATATTTGCGATCCGGCCCACTCAAGATGTCATTAGACTGTATGTGTCCCCTGAACAAAAATGTGTTTGACGCCCCCGACCTGGAGGACAAGACAGGAAGCTGGTGACCAGAAAAGCGCTGGTTCAAATCCAGCGCAAGGCCTTTAAGCCTCAACTGCTCAGGTTGTGTGGAAAAAGTATGTGGTATAAAAGTCCCACTAAATGACAATACATATTCATTTAATATTGGACTGGTGTATTGTGGATCAAAATGATGAATTTGACAGTTTCTTTACATCTTAATAACATTATTGACGGCATGTTTCCCCCAGTTTTTTTTCCTCTTCCATTTGTGTCTGCAAACTCTTTCACGATAATGATTTTTCACTTGAAGTTCACTCGAGGTCTCTGATGTCCCGGCCGATCTCGGAGACGACGTAATGCCGCATAAAGTCAGTGGGGTTTGGCTTTTGGGAGTTTAGGTAGCGGGCCGGAGACACCGAGACACCCGGATGCTTCAGTTCAGCTGGAACAGCAGCAAAGAGGCAATTATCCAGAGGCATCGGAGCGAAAGACGGAAGGAAAATCAATACATAATTTCAGCATTTCAGAGGGTGTTTCCTTCAACTGGATCAATGTCTCTATTCACCATCGCCAGTTAGTTGTTTTTTTTTTTAGTTAATCTTTTTGTTTTTGATGCCGTACGATGTTCATAAATAATGATTTTTGCCATAACTCCTGTTGTGGATTATATAAGACGGTTTGAAGCGGACGAATGCAAATGCAGCAGGAATTTAAATGTACAAAAAGTGAGGTCGAGCATTAATGGGAACTGACAGCCTACTGCCATGAATTTTGAGTTTGGAAAAGCTGATTTTAAATTCACACACTCACAAAAAAAAACCCAAAAAAGGTGAGGCAGACACCTTCTGAGCATCCTGTGAGTGGCATTACTTGGGAGGCATTCACTTCACCTGACCCCCGGGGTTAAGTGTTTTTGAGATGGATTTCCGTCCCACCCTAATGGCACAAGGACGTGGGGCAAGTTCACACAAAGTTTAAGGCTTCCCACACAATACCACTTTGTACCCTGTCACACTCGGTTACCGAGGCGGCCAGATGGGCAACCCCTGCCGAACGCAGCGCCGCGATACCGTGGTTAAGTGACAGCAGCCAGACAACAAAAAAAAAACCACACACACAAAAAAACCCGAAACAGATCAATAGTGGCGTCTCTTTATGGAGAAGACCAAACCAAAGCACAACATGATAATGACCACAAATGCACTCAAGCGGTGAGGCTGCCCCCAAGAGAGGCGCTTGTTTAAACGAATGTAGGTTAGTATGACTGACTAATCGCCGACTAAATTAGAAAAGACAATATCATACAGCTTTGCGCCGCTTCTGAGGGCTTCGGCAGCTTGAGCTGATGAGAGCACCGATGGCCCGCGACGATTGTGAAACAGAAACGGTACACCTTTCCTCCATAACCCGGCAATTAGACCGCCTGGAAAAAAAAACCCAAAAAACTTCAGGCATTATCTCCTTACAAACCTGCAAAAGACCCATTTTTTTTTTTTTTTAGGATTAGATATGGCTAACTTTAATGTTGTGGATTTGAATATGAAAAGGGGAATGGCGGGGAGCTCAGGCAGCCCAAGGGACCCAAACACAGACTTCCTCTAAAATGTTAATCGTTTGGCTAATTGAAGGTATGTTCTTTGTCGGCGCTGCGTTTTGGAGGGTCCCTTCTATGGCGCGAGCCAGCACAAGGTAACAGGGCTGTTAGATGTTATTGTATTTGACTGCTGCAGCAGAGGGGTGCCGGTGGATTCAGGTGCTTTTAAGATAAGTTACAGGGGGAAAAAAAAAAAAAAGGACGCCCACAGATGTGCATGGAGGCCCACACACACACACACACACACACACACACACACACACACACACACACACACACACACACACACACACACACACACACACACACACACACACACCTGTACGTATGCACACGCACTAACCACACACGCATAGACATGCTCACACGTGTACATGTCATCATTAGCATTTAAAAAGAGCATAATTGCCCTGGGCGGTGGCAGGGGGAGTGTGGCCTCAGGATTCCCCGGGAGTGCCTGTGAAGTTAACGAATCATGAGTCGAGACTCAACCGAAGCTCCTCTTTCACACGGCAAATTCACACCAGCATCCTCCCGAGTAAAACGCAGGTAGAGTCGTCACTCACTGTTGCACAGATGATCCATTTACTGCTCTTTTTTTTTGGGGGGGGGGGGGGATTATTCAGGCAAAAAGCACCTTAAAGTCTTAAAGTGATCCTTTTTGATAAAAAGAAAAGGAAAGTTGTTGAGCTTCAGTAATTAGATTTTTTTTAGAGAACATTTTACTATGGCACTTTGGTTAATTTGGAGTTTTACGACGAGCCCAATGTACAGTGCAGCACCCCCCCCCCCCCCCCCCAAGAGAAAAGAAAAATTCCACTTCTCTCACATTTCTTTGGGATTATATTAAACTGTTTTAAAAGATCATCTGAATTGGTAAAAAAACTGCAAGATACTGCAGCTTGTTATGACACACAAAACATCTCCACTTTCATTAAACAGAACTAAATCAATATTTTTGGTACAATTAAAGTATATTTTACTCCCCTTTACTTGTTTACTATGAATGGTTTATATGCATTGACACACAGGCACACACAATTTGATTTAACAGTAACAACTCTAGATCTTCACATGCGTTTATGAGTTTGTGTGTGTGTGTGTGTATTCACTCTTACATTATGTATGTTTGCAAATTTTCTAAATGTTTTATCAATTATCGTGGGACAAAGACAAACTTTTTGTTTTGCAAACGTACATAATAAACTTTAGGAAACCACAGTCTCTCTTGTCTCTACAGTTGCTCGTGGTGAAAGGTGACATTCTTATTTATCGTACACCCGGTAGAAACAACATTGTGTTTTGCTCTCGTGACGTGTTCGGGATGATTGTGCTGTGAAGAGACGCCGTCGCCATGTTAAAACTCACACTGGCCCCAAAAACACTTCCTTCTGCTTCACAGTTGCTCCAATAGCGACACGTGTCAAACAGCAAACACGGTTTTCTCAGTGCGATAAACAACTTCCAGCAATTCTTTTATTATCAAAATGTGGTTCAGCATCAAGACGACACTTATTCAAGCTTGAACAGCCAAAACAACACGTGTCGGCGCCCTCTGTGGGAGAAGCACCTCCACCCTTTTAACCTTCTAAGCAGTTCAGAGCCAATCCCAGTGCACTGTGGGTAAAAGCAGGCTTAAAGCCTGGACAAACTGATCAAACTGTCTGAGGAAAAGCCCAAGCAAAAACATGCAAAATATGTTTTCTTTAGACATTTCACGGTATTTTGCACCTGAAATAATCTAAAATAGGTTGACATTATAGTAATTTTCAGTATTGATGGTTTAGTTTATGCAAAAATATAGACTGAGCCAATGCATATACGCTTTGCCAAACAAAGAAACTGTTAAATTCCAATTTAAATGTTATTATTTGACTATTTTATCAGTGTGTCCCTCTTGAGACGATATTGGTGTGTTGAACTAAAGTGTGTTTGACACCTTCTGCTCTGCAGCGAGAACACTAACCACTACACCACTGTGCACACTACAAACAACGGGAGCCAAAATATAGTGTGTAAACACTATATTTGAAAAGAAAATTATTCAAAACTAGTGAAGTTAATCTGTCCAGCTAGTGAATTTTACTTGATTAAAAAAAACCAACAACCTTCAAATTCTTTTTTAAAATCTAGGTTTAAGTTTATACTTTAAAATCAAGAACTAAAAATAAGTGAATACTTTTTAGAGAAAGTCAAATCAGAAGTAGGTTTGGTCACTTTAAAGGCGCACAAAACCTCAAATACCGGTTGTGTTTTAATGGAAGTTTTGCGCTTTGCAATGCGCCCTGCAAGAATCTGTGTTGTTTTAATGCCTTTTCAAATCCAAGATGTAAAATACGACTGGATGTGGGACGGCATCGCTGCACCGTGACGTCTCTAAAGCATCGGACATCCCTGCACAGTCCCCCCGGACCACGGCGCTCCAGGAAGTGGGAAAAGGGAAGCTGCGGCGATGCTGCTCGGTGATACTGCACGGACCACAGTCAAGTGAAAGGTAAGCCGCCTCGTTGCTGGTAAGAGTGATGGCCTGGCAGAAGTGTTATTTGTCTTGCATTGCTGGGTGAGCCCTCACGTCCACTCAGGAAGAGATGAAAAAGGGACGGACGGTCTGTCTGGGAAGAAGTGCTACCAACGTGGTGGAGGACAATCTGTCATCGGCAGTCATCACTTAACCGAGCCCGGAGCTGCACCACTCACTCAATGAGAACCTCACCAGACTGAAATGGGAACGCTGGGCAGAGTCGCCAAGAAATATGATTAAAAATATGCATGAAATAAAATGCAAATCCTCCGACTTTAGTACCGGCCTCAAAAATATGAATATAAGATGAAAGACAAGAGGGGGAAAAAAAACAAAAAGGAAGCGCGAGCGAAGGAAATTAGAACATTAACATTGTGGAATATCTAATTTGATCGATAAACAGCCAAGTTTGTCGTCACATGTTGACACGCGTTTCACTAAATTACACGCGCACGTAACTTAGCAGCTAATAGGCGCCGGCGTCGGGCGCCGGGGGTGAAGGACGTGCCGAGGGGGCCGCCCCGTCTTATGACACAATAAATGACTGTGATCCAGGTTCCAGCGAAAACAAGGGCTGCTTTTCAATTCCACCTCTTTTACCCGGATGAATGATGAACCCCGGGTAAGAGGTGCAGTGTTGTGGTATTAATATACATCAGGGGCCAGAGCGCCACACTAAATCAGAAGCCCCGGTGCATTTGTTATTCTAATGACAAGCGATAGCCATGTTCAAGCTGTTTGGGGTTGGGAGAAGTTAAGCTGCGAGAAACAAAACAAAACAAAAAAAAAGTCTGAAGGTGGAAAAAGAAAAAAAACTCAAGGTGGCTTATTACAGAGGAATGACCAGGAGATTGATCAAAGTGGATGTGAGTTACCGCCATATGATCATAAGATGTATGATATGGTTTTTGATGGGACTCTTTTAATCTAAATAAACTAAATATGGAAATAATGACGGGACGTTGGTGCCACATTCCCCTCATCCGACGCTCTCGCAACACAAGTTGGACGCGACGACGCGCCTCAGACGAGGGGACGCCACTTTCAAAAGCACATCAAAGTCTTTTTCGGAGCGCTTTGATTCATCTCTGAGGTGTTTTAACCAACAGCTGCCGGTTTGACCCGGCGGTTAATAAATCAGCTCCCTGAAGAAGATCGAGTGAAAACGAGAGGAGAAGACGGACGATTCCGGTGAACTCTCTGGATTGAATAATCAATACTGACAAAAATAAATTGCCTCTCTATTTATCAAAGTCTGCGGTCAGCTCCGTCGCAGAATTCCTGTAATATATATTTCATATACTTTTATACCCATTGATTACTCGGCCCGTAGTTTGTAAATTACATAGATATTGATCTTTTCATCATACAATAGAAACTTTTACTGTTGCCCAGTCTAGTTATTGATAGAGAGACTAAGATTGATAAATATTTAAGTGTTAAATACGTTTCAGGGCGGAGTGGCGATATTGAATCACGCTGGAACGTCACCGTTTGTGGGTCTTTCCGTTTGGGCTTCGCAAGTTGCCTGAGCAGTTTCCTTCCACAGTCCGGTTTGACAACAGTCTTGCTGACTCTGTGTCAACAATGGAGTCACTGAAAACACAACTTTTTTTGAGAATGGCTCCCCAGGTGGGACCATTCGAACATGCTTTGCCACGGTCGTAATAAACAGTTCTTGTGCACATGCGTGAGTAGATGGACAAGTGTCATGACTCCCAGTCCACATTCTCCTGGGATTTGATAGTCCTATAGTAGAAAGTCACCCATAGTAGCAATTCAACTTGGTCGTCCGTCCGTAAGATAGAAAATACACAACAGCACCCACTAGTGGCCCAACATGAAAGCTATTGGTTTTTTTTTTTAAAAGATTCCTACCACTTACTTTTCTGAAAAGAAAATGGTGCATTTTTACTTTAAAGGTCATGTAAACAGGGCCTCATTTGCTCGCATGCATGCGTGCGTGTGTGTGTGTGTGTGTCTCCTTTAATACGTTTGTCCTGGTAACCTGTTCAGAATGAACTCTGCCTTTGCCTATAATCAACTGGGATCAGCTGCAGTGACTTGCAACCCTAAATAAATGCAAAGAGCAGCATGGAAGATCAATGTATAGAAAAAAAAAATCTAAATCCTGTTACATTGAAAGCAATATTAAGTAATCACATGAAAGTTGGTTTTTTTTATGATAAAAGTATTGTAAAGTAAGGTTGCTGAAAACATGAGGAGAAATAAAGAATAATTCAGTCCTGAGAGGAAAAAAAAAGCTAAATCAAAAATAAATACAGAAAGGATGAGTGCTTTCTGCAACATCATGATAATTCCTCCTTTAAACTGAAACATATTGATTAGAGGTCATTAATCAAACAAGAGGAGACGTGGCAAAACCGGTGAGAAGTGTCATTTATTATCATTATGTGAACTTGTGTGTATATTCCACGGAGAGGCTGGGAGTCAAAAGGAGTCCCCGCGCCTCCGAGCAGATTACAGAAGGGCAGAGCGCCGGGCCCGGGAGAGAGAGAGAGAGAGAGAGAGAGAGAGAGGCTGGCTTCGGATCGATGGCGCCAGATCAATGATCAATAGGCCGCTCACACCAATACACTTCCTGCTGACGCTCAGAGCTCTGGTTACACAGATGAAAATGGGTGGGCAGGGCCCCGGCGTGACGATGATTTATGTCAGCGGGGCAGATGTGTCATTTTGGAGGGAGACCGTCTGATAGAGACGCCTGCATGTCAGGGCCTGGACTTTGGGGGAGTGAGTGAGACGTGCAACATTCATACCAATGGACTGTTGACAGTTGTGTCCACTGGCCGGCGGGACACGCAAACACTCACATTTTACAGAAAGTGGAGGAACTTGCAAGGACATGAAGGAGCACTTTTCTTCTTTTTTTTCTCCTTTAGCAGCTCGTGAGTAATTTGTTTTGGAGCGAGAAGCAGGGAGACGGTTTATCTCACTCATTTTGATTCACGTCTCGGTTCAAACCTTTTTTTTTTGGGCAATCGGAAACACATTTCCAGTTAGTTTTCACCCGATTACTGATATCTTATTATATTTTGATGGACGTTCAACCAGCCTTCTTGACATCTTGCATGGCCGTTGTCTCCATTGGTGTGTGAAAAAGAAAAAAGAAATTAGCTTTAATATGTGCAAAACTAATATTCATAATACTGAAACACATTATGAGGGGATTAAACGTATTGCAATTAAAGATACAGCACTAAACAGCTTGTTCATGTTAATGATGACTCTTCAGCTCAGACTAAAGATGAACAAGGAGTTCACCAGGGTTCTGTATTAGGATGTAAACTTTTCACATTATACACACATATTCTTCTGGCACTGGTGGTTCTATATGCGAAGTTAAATAGCTTTCGGAGTTTCGGCTGATTCCGGATATAGTTTTCTAAACATTGCCGTGCAAAAGCAAAATGCAGAAATTATGCATTTTCACTTGAAACACTGTTTTAAAGAAGCCCAATTTCAGTCCACTGACCATAGTTTAGTTTTATCAACATTACATGAAGGTACATGAAACAGCACATCCCTAAAACTCAAACCAGATCTCATTTTCTCATATTTGGAAAATGAAATTCAAAAACCCAGACAAACCTGTTTTGCTGCTTTTGTGTAAAAATCACTATGAAATTAGATCCCATGTATCAGTGGAGTATCGCTCATCTCACCTCATTACCTCATAACTACGTTGGTTTTCCTGGTAGACGAAGATAAAGCAAAGAGATAAACATCTGCAAAGGTGGAAATTTACAGAACCTTTACTTCAATGACACACACACACACACACACACACACACACACACACACACACACACACACACACACACACACACACACACACACACACACACACACACACACACACACACACACACACACACACACACACGCACACGCACACATGCACACATGCACACGCACACACACACACACACACACACACACACACACACACACACACACACCTGTCACTCACCCATGCCTCTCACCACCAAGGTCTAGTGACAACTGTTAAATCAGAGCATGCCTTAATCCGCGCCGCGGCTAATGATGTTAACTGTAGAGCAGCATCTTGGCGAACACATCACGGGGAACTCTAATTACCCCCAGATGAGTCCGTGCTGCTCCTTCTTCACCCACATGGTGCCCGCATCCACATCGTTCTGGGGGGGACGGGGACCGGGAAGCATCACCGAGCAGCTTCTGTTTCAAGTCAAACGCAAAAGTGCTAAACTCTCGCCGAGAGCTTGAGTCATCATCACTAACCCCCGGAGCTTTCGTAACGGGGGTACAACTCAATAAAAATGTGCCCTCACCTCCACTCTAGTCCCCCCCCCCCCCCCCTCCCCTCCTTCCTAATTCCAGACCTCACCTCAAGTTACCCCTTGCAACCGTGTCCACGCGACTCTCCGTCGTGGTAAATTGGGTTAACGTGCACTAAGTGTCCCATCGTTAGCGTTGTTAATTGACTACTGCGTGTGATAATTAACAGGGAGCGGACTGCCTACCTCGCTAATCTTATTTAGGTCATTTGCATTTAAAATGGTTTTGGTCTCTCGCAAGTTGGCAAGGGGGAAAAAAAAAAAAAAAAAAAAAAAAGCCGCTCCTGGAAATCATGCATGATGGGTGAGTCGGACGACACGGCCACTCAACATAAAAGCCTGTGAAATTGGGGGTTGATGCATTTTCCTTGAAACGTCGCGGGCTGAAGCTACGCTTTTTGAACCACATAATATAGAAAAGGGATGTTTTGATACGAGAACGACAGAAAGGAGCGGGGGGAGAATTACACACAAAAAAACAACTAAATCAAGCGCTCCCATCAAAGTTCACTCCTTCCCGTTTTTTTCCTCGTTCTCTCTTGGATTTGCGAGCTCCTAACGGGCTGGAGTGGATTCTGTTTTGCTGTGATACCTCCGGATGAGCGTTTCCTTTGTTGAGGCACCTTCTGTCCTATTTTGGCAATGACACGAGTGCTTAGGTAGCTACAGGGGAGACACACGACTGAGCACTCCTCCTGATTCACACAAGCATTAACACAGCACATTAGCTCAGTGGAGTAGTGGGAATGAAAGATGGGCTAACACCGCTGCCCCAGGCAAAGTGAAGACGTACACTAAAGCCAGCTGCCATCTATTATGGATAGCCAGTGCCGACCCCTGCTGTTAGTGTTACAGGGGTGACGGCGCTGTCCTTGCCGAGGCGGTGACCTTCGTTGGTGGGGGAGAGGGCGCCGGGCAGATTAAAAGTGGACTGGCTCACCGTGCAGTCCAGGCGTACCCCTGATGTTCTGCCCAGATGGCAGCCACACACACCCGTGAACACACACACACAAGTAAACACACACACGTTCTGCTGCATCCGGGGAGGGCAGATGTGGGGTACGAAACGCAGGCGCTCCTCAGGGCGCTCAGCCTGCAGGGGCTACACACACTGAGTCCACGGTTTTTTCACATGCACACGCACACGAAGTCCTCAGAGGTCTAACCAACCCTCACCTCCTCCACTCTCCTTCTGAGTGTTTCTCCATCACTTAATTCCATCTGTATGTATGTGAATCATCCATCACTCACTCAATCAGTCCATTGAATTTCATTTAGTGCGGTGTTACACAGGGCATGTGATTGATTCACTGGTACCTTTTCACTGAAGCTTGAATGACACACAACGCTGCTTTGGAGACACACACACACACACACACACACACACGCATGCACAGCAAACGCACACATATCACTTACTTATATGCTACTGCACCGGGCCTCCTTTGCCAGCGGGGAGAGACTTGGTGCCCATGCTGCCAAAGAAGACCCCTGTGAGAATTCCTCAAGGTCGCCATGTCCAGCTGGCTGTGCCAACATCTGTTCAGAATGGCCTCAAGACTGGCATGAGAGAGGCCTGTCTATACGGCTTGACCTTGCATCAATGGCCACATTTGGGAGGGGGGGGGGGTCTCACTGCAACTAACTAGCTGTATTTATATGGAGTCAGCACTCAAAGGACAACTAGTCCATACAACATGTTCTTTTAGTATCAGAGTTGACAATTTTGAAATTGAATTGGGGGAATAAAGGTCATTTTTATTTACAGCAGAACGAGGCAGGTAAACCACTCCGACTTTAATAGTGACAACAATGTTGATTTACTCACAAATAAATCCTTTCACCCGCACATGGGCATTCGATGATTATGTGAGGTGAAGTTTTTTTTTTTTTTTTACTGAAATATTTATGAATATTTCAGTAAAAAGTCATAATTTAAATGTAATGTAATAATAGACAATAATATGCAGGTTGATGAAGAAATGATAAACTATGGACATTTTAACTCAAACATAGAGCGAGATCAAGGGTATGAAACATCGGGCCATAAATAAATAACACACATATCGGTACAGCCACAGTGACAATAGCAGATAATACAACGAACTGAGAAATCGGTGATGCCGTCATGAATGGTAACTCCCTCACTGCTGTCAAACTGGCATAAACATGCATTATACAATGCTTTTTTTAAAAAACTTTTCAATGTACAATATCTTGCATCAGAAGGTTTCATTAAAATTGGCTTGACGTTGCGATTGTAGTCATCTTCATGAGTAATTGTTTGATTTTGCGAACATATTGACATTTTTTCATCACGTATCAGATGTGCCACCACACCGAAAAATTTTTTAAAGTTTAAATTTATAGGATATAATGGCACTATTTTACTGGTTCAGCACTCTCAAGATGAAAGTGGGATGAATGTGGCCCCTGAACTGAAATGTGTTTGACAGTCCTGACCTGGATAGATCAAACCAGGGGGAAAATGCAGAAGGGAGTTTGTGTATCGACGCGAGGAGAGCTGGAAAACACTTGATAAAAGTGGAAAATGAGTGAAATTGGGGAGAAAAGTGGCGATGAAGTTAAATAAAAAATTCATGTTATCTTCGGAAACAGATGAGGGATAAAAAAAAAAACCACCACATTATGTCAATATTTGGAGGCGGTTTAAATACTTCAACTAAACAAAAACATCAAGACAACATGTAAAATATGAGCCGGTCAAAATAACACAACAAACTGTTTCCGTCACTTGAAAAGTTGCCGTCCCATCGACTACGTTGATTAAATTTATGGCCCAAAACTCTCGCGATACCTTCAACAAGTGTTAACCAACGGGATCAGATCTTTCATCTTCTTCACTTTTTTTTTTTTACTGAATGCTAATGTGAATATGTTGCTATGTACTGAATTATAAATACATTTTCTAAGTTTGTTTCTCCTCACACTCCTTTTCAAATACATTTTATAGTTTAAATCAAAATATATTTGTATTTTATGTAGAACGTATAGTACTTCTCCTACAGCAGATGGTGGTTTCACACATCAAGCATCAAAACGCAGGCAAACTCAGTCAGGAACTGGCTGGAAAAGAAACCACCGTTTCATTTGCGAGGAATCTGGACTTCCATTCGTCCCAATCAAGAAGAGATGTTATGATTTTGTGTTTTTAGAAACGCAGACAGTACAGTACTGGTCCAGCCACTCCCGAGACTTCGAGGAGCCGGAACCTATCACAGCTCACTGCAAGTGACAATCACACACAGTGACATTCATACAATAGAGGGGGGGGGGGCAAGTTAAAAAACAAACAAAAAAAGCAGGAAGAAGCCACAGAAAAGTCTCAAAGCTGGAGTCATACCAGGTTTATATCATCAACGAAAGACGGAAGCCTCCAGAGAATAAGTTCAGTGTTTTGGATGTTTTGAAATTTATTTAATTGAAAAGCAATTGCAAGGTCATAAATCAGATTTATGTTTTGCTTGTTATATTTTTAACTCTTTAAACGTTTGGTTTAAAAATCCCCCCCCCCCCCCCCCACACACACACACACACACACACACACCCCTCTATTATGAATATTATGAGGAACGTTAAAAACGTGCCGTCGTCCCAGAATGGGTTTCAGTCGCGTTATAAGAGCTGGGTGACATTTATTCGGCGCTGCATCGACGAGTTTGGGTGTTCGTGGAAAGAGAAATGATCGCCGCGACCAACACTTTTCTTGTTTTAATTCTTCATGGAGGTTGTTCTCTGCCAGTAAGCCTATCGATTTTTCTATCAAATACAAAAACAGGCAATGTGGAGAGGCCACAGAGGTCAGTGTGAATTAGAGCAGAGGTGTTTGTGTGTGTGTGTGTGTGTGTGTGTGTGTGTGTGCATGTGTGTGTGTACGAGGGCGTCCCCTCCTCCTCCCCTACATCCCCATTGTCACTCCCCAAAGGCCTCTCTGTTAAATTGGCTGACAGATAATAAGATCATACAGGAGAGTACAGACACAGAGACCTTTGTCCCACAATCCAACAGTCCTGCTTCTGCTAAAGCTCCTGTTCTGCATCACAGACGACGGGCGAGCGGCGTCTCAGGAACACCCCAGTACCAACTTTACTTCTCAAATCTCTGATCGAGAAACACTTTAAAATGCGAGAAAGCTCAGTGGCTGCTTCATGTCTGCCACGACTTCCTTTTTTATGACCTCTCCGCAGTGTTTGACCTTGTGCATATTTATGCGATCATGAGAATAGATGTGCGCTATAAGAAATAGACGGCATGTATTACAAATGCAGTGGAAACATTTCAACTTTATAGTTCGTCTTTCTATTTGTAAAAACTAGTCTATCAACTTCAATTTTCTTTTCCTCACATGTGATTTTCATTTAAACTTTTTATACAGCCACAGATGTGATAAATCACAGTATTGCTTTAAAAATTCAAAACTTGCTTCTTATTAAAACGAGTGGCAATCCAGATTGAACAGTGATTCGTAAACAACAAATGTAAATAACTGAAATGCAGAACACAGAAAAAAGAAAACAATTAAATAAGTTCCTTCACCAGTTCGATTAAAATCTTTAACATAGTGAATAAAGGGGGTAAAGATATAATTTGTATTTAATTCTTTTCAATGGTGAGGTTGACAATGTTTGTTTATGATTTGTCTTCCAGAACAATACGACACTTCTCTTGCTTGATTTATACTCAGAAAATCGCATTTCCAATAAAAGTGAGAGGAGACATATAGACGTCAGCTTGATCAATGCAATTTCAATTGTTTGACTTAATATGGCCTGCAAAATATGGTTTTATCTAATTTCAGAAATTATAAAGGCATTCAAAAACATTTAGTATTTTCGTTAGTAAAGCACTGTGTAGTCTGGGCAGCCTATGTTATCGAGATTTAAGTGTGTCTGACATGCAAACAGTGCCGACAGACTGGGAAACTCCTCCAGCGCCGCGCGCCTGTTTGTGGTCTTAATGTTTATACCGCCGCCGCTGCTCTTGCTCGTTCGCGTCGCCTTAAAATCTCTTTGCTAAAATCCCAAATGGGCATATTCTCTTCAACCGCTATCTGCTTTACATTTATCTATAGTATTCACTTAGAGATGTGCAGCTCTCCTTACCCCCCCCCCTCCCTCCACAACACCTCTCAATACATCCCCATAGCATGTCCTCGGGCCTCCTGCCCCAAGGGCTCATGGGATACGACGACTCCCTGGGGCTGCCGTTTTCACAGCCTGTGAGAGAAGCACTCGGGAGAGAAGGAGAGAGGCGGCAGCGGCGCTCCCCTGTATGCTTGATGTCACTATAATGGAAATATGCATAAGTGAGAGAAGGAATGGTAGGCCTTTGGGGCCCAAAAAGTACAAATATTTTAATAACAAACACTTTCAGTGTTTGCCTCCTGTAACGGCACCTGGGTATTATTTCACAATGAATGCAGTGAGCCGCGCCGGATTGTGTATGCATAAAGATATAGATGTTTTCTTCTTTCACTGGAAGTGATTTTTTTTTTTTTTTTTTTGCTTTGCTTTGCTTTGCTTTGCTTTGTGTGTGTGTGTGTGCTGTGGAAAGTTTTCCCGGTGATATGTCCTTTGGAGAACTGTCATTAATCAAAAGTCAAAGTCACCTCAGATCTCACATTAGAAAAGACCAGTTTAGCTACAGCTGAAATTGCAGCTGACCCCTCTTGCCCTGAGCACTTATTCAAAATCAGCAACACGGCCATAGGGGGCTAAAACAACTAAATTGAGTGAGGTTGCAAGAAGCTAGTAAGAGTACTGGGGGAAAATGCCCAATAAAGCACTGCCAACTGGCGTTCTCCAGGGTTTCTTTGAGCTTTCTAATGTCCTGATGGGTGACTTATAGCTCTGTATATGCTATAAATGTAAATGACAAGGGCGTTATACACTGCAGAGAATAAAAGAGTTCATGCTGAAATCTGTAACCTTTGTCCCATGGGGGGGTGGGGGTCAAAGACGGACCAAAGAAGAAGAAATCGGACAAAGGTAAAAACTTTCAGCCGGTCCAGCAGGAGCCGTTCCTGCAACTGTAGCATTTTACATACTAACACTATCAAGCTTACACACAGAGCACATTTGAAATCACCTCAAGAAAGGATGAAGAGCTGGGAAGATGGTGAAAAAAACATGTTTTTATCATTTTTGCATGGTTTGAAATCAGTATTTGAAAGAATAGCGGTGCTGCTGATTTGATACTGTAGAAACACATGCACTTTATATCCCATATATAGATGATATTGAATCAGTGTTATGTGTAATATATAGCTTTATTTTGGTCTCTTTCTACAGTGCGTTTTCGTCACACAGACCAATCATTCAAGGCTTCAATAAGCAACGTGCGTCCATACACACCGAATCTTGTATTGAGAAGAGCAACGGAAATAAAGAAAAAGGTGTGGCTGAACAAGTTCGACTCCTTTCATAATGAGCTGTCAGTCATTTCTCACTGCCCAACAACTTTCATCTGCCCTGATTCCTCCCAACCGCTCCCATTTATCACTCCTTTCTCTCGTCTGCGACGCACTCCTCCGACGCCCCGCGTCGTTTATCACGTCCGGTGGAATAGAGTTTCTCCAGCTGTCAATTTAGGAAATGGAGTGACGAGTGAGACCCGCGGGACCCCGCACTAATCTCGGGCGGCAATGTTACAGAAAATGATGTACATCTCTAGTCGCCGGTTGCATCCGCGGGAGCGCGGGTGCACATCAATTACCTCTGCTTCCCTAAAAGTCTCCCTGTCAGTAAACAAACGCCTAATCAAATACTCCAGTGGGACAAAAAAAACAAAAAAAACAAAACAAAAACAAAAACAACCACATAAATTTCAGTTGGGCCGTTTTGTCAGTGAGGTCATAAATACAGTCGCTGTGCCGTTACAAGTCTAGAAATTATTCACAAACCCTTGAAAGAAAAAAAAGAAAAAACTCAACTCTACTTCACTCACCTTGATAGACTGCGGTTTTCCTCCAGCGCTGCGGTCGCGGTGAGGAGAGCCGGCGTCACGCGCGTCTCGTGGGGGGAACGGACATCATGGTGGGGTTACATGACCGGCACGGCGGAGGAGCAGTTGCGCGAGACCTCTGCTCGTCACTCCGCTGACCGTTTAGGACGCCGGCAGACGACATGTGATGCACGCTAACCCTCCCTTCTCAACGCAGAAACGCCTCGGGTTCTCCCGACGCCGCGGCCGGTGTCTTATCATGGAGGCAAAATCTGTGGCCGAGGTTATTTGGTGGAAAACAAACAAAACAAAAAATAAAGATCAGGCCTGCAAAACTGTGAGTGACACTGTTGCCGAGTTTTATTTTGAATCATTTCAAACAGATACACAAGCTAATAAATGTGTTGAAAGAGTATTTTGCATCCAGGCTGAGAGGGATCTGATCATTTATAAGGACTCAGCTTGAAGCAATTACAAATATCGCCCCACAGGGTGAGGTTGTGTGAAACAGTCTTCTGATGACCATAGTACAGCAGTTATTCCGTTGGCCGGCCACTTGTAATCACCCTTGTGGTTTAAAAGGTCAAGGGGTTAGGGGTTATGGGAGATAAGGACCCCCCGGGACCGTCATAAAACACTTGCAACTCTTCAGCCCTCGTTTGTCATGCCAGAGCTCGATACCACTCATTCATCTTGCTTAGGAAACTCGCTCCCTTCAATAGACGTCACCATCCTGCGCTGCAACTACGAGCCTGCGCACTATTCCCGTCTCCACATCTTCGAGTCGTTACAGACGAACCACTGAAAACGGGGGGGGGCTCGCAGTCAAATCCGCGGAAGATTCACTGAAAGCGTCTTGCAGGACGACGCGCCGCCAGGGTTCTCAAAGTCAAAGCATCCTTCCTCAGATTGGGTGGCAACAGCAGCCGCTCGCCCTCATCCACATCTGCATCGCGGCCCCCGCCGCGGAAAGGCGCAATCAAACAGCCGGCAAAACAAATGAGATTCCCTTACATTAGGCCAGCGCGTAATCACATTTCCCATGTTGTCTCTTTTCCCTATACGCGACGTCCGCCGTTGAAATTGGAGCCAGAAAGTAGCCGCCGCACGAGGAGGGTCACGGCGCAGCCCGGTGTGGGCCTCCTCATGCAAACCCCCCCCCCCAACCCCCCCCCCAAGGTTTGCTCTGCATACAGAGACGTTTGCTCCCGCTGAGACATCTCATTTAGTGCATCTGCAAACAACATTACAGGTAGAAACGCTTTAGGAGATGTCTTGCAAACATTAATCCAATTTGTGTCCAAACCCATTTCAAACGTGTGCTCCGCTGCACTCATGAAATGAGAGGGACGCCGCGGCCATCGATGGGACGCAACACAAACATTTCCAAGGACTTTGGTGGACACACAAAGGATATGTCATCACTAAGAGGATCTGGACTCGCCGAAAAGCAGAGATTGGAAATGTTGAAGATGATGATTTAATAAACCATGTATGTAGAAACTCGACGTGGCAACAGATTCTAAAGGCTGTGTGGTTATTTGGGTGCGAGCTGCAAAAAAAAAAAAAAAAAAAAAAAAAAGCGTGGTTTTTTTTTTGCTCCCCTCCTCATACGAACCCCGAACCGACAAACAAAACGGTGGCGACACTAACAGCAGCATCGGGCCTCTCAAAATACTTGAACTCATTTAGATAAAGCTTCATATTGGATGCGTCTTCCAAAAGTTAAAAGCTATAGAATGATAATCAGCACCATCACATTTGTAATATATTTAATGTTCATGGATGCGAGTTAATAAAAAAAAAGTTAGTTCAGTAATTTTCTTAATGTAACGATACAATATAGCTACAAGGTTTGTAGACAAAGGAATCACAATGATCCCTGAAGTCTGAGCAGACAGTGGTGTGACGATTATTATGAATTAACTCTTTGTGGAAACGATAAGTGCCGTCTTGAAATGAACGCTTCAGCTATCAGACACTAAAGTGCCATGAACCCAAAACTGTACAAACAGACACAGGAGGAATGGAAACAGTTTGGGGTGACAGCAGACACCATGAATAGAAATTAAACGCTGCCTGTAGTTAAATACTACCCTCTAGTGGAGGTCTGGTCACGACCCACCTGAGGGGAGCAGAGGCTGCGTCTTATCACGAAAACATGCATTTCAAATCCTACATATAGTTTAGATAAAATACAAATTGCGCGAGTGTCTGAATATTCAAATGGACTCAAACACAGAAGGGCAGATAAAAGGAAGCATTTGGGGAAATTCAGGTGATCACACACACAAACTCCATGTATTTTTTAACACATCCAGCCACGAGGTACCACTGAAACAAACAGAAGATGCACAAAGGAACAGTTACTGTCTCTTTTTTTTTTTCCAAATTAAAAAAATACAATCCAGCTCCTGACAGTAAACTAAACATCTCAAAGTTTTATAGAACCTGATAGCATGCATCTGTGTTGTAATGTTTTTATAGGCTGAACAAGCCATTAACAAATTGACACAATCATGGGGGGGGAAAGAAAAAAAAAAAAAAAAAAAAAATCAGGAAGCCCTCGCACGTCTCCACTCTCCTTCTTCACCACTTTTTGACTTCCTGGCGGCGAGCTAAAACTCCTGTCAGCTGAATGACATACGCCGCCCAGTCCCCATCTCGGCCTGCTCTTAGCATTCTCCTCCTTGGTCACGTTCAATTAGCTATCCCCTAAACACTCTTTCTCATTAGGCGACCCATAATCCACTCATCGTGTCTTGATTTGGCGAATAAATCACACTCTGAGTTTTTTCAGACTCTTCCTGTCTTCCTGTCTGCGCCCCCCCCTGCCCCACCCCACCCCACCCTCTCCTCCACCATCATCCGCCTCCCCTCCCCTCCCCTCCCCACCCCACCACCGCCAGCATCGTTACCCTGTCCTGAGTTTCTACGGTGACAGTCTCTGCCAGGCCTCCTCATTGGACATGGCAGCCGGCAATTTGCATGCCAGACTATTTCTCTTCATCATTGGGCCTCTTCTCTCACCCCCCCACCCCCCCGTCTCTCTCTCTTTTCCTATGCTAGAAGAATAGAGAATAACTCAGCAACTGACGGCAGACGGCATGCACGTCCTTGTCCTACAAGGTTACGAATCCATTTCATCTGTGCAAGAGGGGAGTGAATTAAAATAAATGATGGCCGGACATTTATTGCATTCTGGGGGTGAAGGAGGGATTGGGGAGGAGAGGCACAAGTTGCCGAGTGAGACTCGTGTCAAGTAGCGAGCCAGACTGGCAGACACGTCGACGTCGACGGGCAACGCGGCGTTGGCAACAAGGAAAGAAGACAATACGAGGACAATAAAATTATGCCGCTTTGATGCCGTTTGTCTCCGAGCAGACTTCGCGTCGGTCGCGGCTCGAGCGGGCCGCTGCATGCGGAACGAGTCGCCGTCCAGCGGCGGGACGGGTCCGGCCCAGCCTGCGCCACACACACTGTGCTGAAACCGTCACCGGCGCCGTCCAGAGCTCAGGATGTTCGGCTTGATCAAAACGCCATTTATTGTTCGCAAGGCATAAAACGGATTAATTAAAAGTGCAGTGCACTTTTGAAGCTATTAAATAATGTGAGCGCTTGTTTAATTCAATAACAATACATTTGAATGGGGGACTGAAAGATCTAATTCATAATAGAGCAAGCTTTTTGAAATGCCTGTAGTGAAAGTGTGCGCAAACGTAAATAAATAATCACGTCAACAATCTGTGTTACAAGTTGCAGACATGCCTGTCAACTTTTGTGCTTATTTTGTTTTAAATCATCAACAGCCATGAAAACAGTACTAAACTACTGTTGGAGTGGAAGAAACATTCTTAAAAACTACTCAAAAGTATTAGTATTTTTAAGATCATTCATCTGTTTGTCTTCAACATGCCAGCATTCCAAGCGTACACACCACAACCATTTGTTTAGTAAACAAATGTATATTACACACATAAAGCAATGGAATCCTTTTCGATGGTCAGTCTTGGCAATAAATCTTTTAACATTGGGAATCGTGTTTATTTAGCATTTAAAAGGTGCTATATTTGTATGGAATGAGCATTCGGATCAAAAACATAAACTTTTTGTTAAAGATAAACTTATGGGCTGATAACATGCAGAGCAAAAGATTTCATATCAATTTAAACCATATTTATACAATTCTAAAGTTGTAAAGTAGATTACATGTTGTTGTTTTTTAATGTGGGTATTTGTGCTACTCATGAGCTTCAATTATTTAACATATTTGTATTTATAACTTTCTTTTTTTTTTTTTTACTTTAACCATTGATGACCATGTTTTGATATTTACATCCACCCCTTTATACATATAAATCTGTAGCTGGGATCCTCCACCGTTATCTCTCCACTGCTGACGTCTCTGTAATATTTCTATCCACGATGGCTCGACTTTATTTCGACCATATTTAGCTCCTTGCACTGATAGAATGATTCATCCGTTGGAGTCACACTTCCATTACAAGCCCAGTCCCCTGCTGTAGTAAAACACAGTGGTAGGTGTTTATAGATGTCACTGGAGAACCACATGCATCACTCCAAACTGCAGCTTCCAGAAATACCTCCTCAGACCCAAAGGATCTCTTGCTAAGTGACTTTTTTTTTTCTCCCCCCTCCTCCGTTTAGACTTTTTCCCCCCAAATTGACCACAAAGCTATCGATATGTCTGCCTCTCGACACCGCCCTCTCTCCCCCCCGGACACGGAGGCTGGACCCTGAATGCTGACGGCTGCTTGCTTGCACAACCCTCCTGGACCTCTTCCAGGACACTCCATTGTAATACAGTTATTTTTAGACAAGTCGGCGCAAATAAATATTTATAGTTGTTTGCGGGTCAGGGGGGGTCTCCATGAAGCGCGGGGGCCGGTTGGAAGCGGACAAACCGCGGCACGTAAGCACGGGTACGAGTTCAACGAAGCAGAGCGAGAAATAATACGCTTCGGAGTGTCGTCTCCATGCTTCACACTTTAAACTGAAAAAACACGCGCGCCAAAGTGCTTTAATCGACTACTGGTTATCTTCAAAACGACATAAGTGGAGAGCTTCCCATCGCCCGATGGGGTCATTCATTGCGCCGCAGTGCTGGATTTTTGCTCACACTTTCCCTAAATGCAGCTTTCTCATTTTCCCGGACATCTGGATGTTTGATAATAGCCCCGGCACTGATCACTTTTACATTAAACCTCGGTCTGAATGGAGATGTGTGTCACTTGGAAATTATTACACTTGTCACTTCGGTCCACTCGCAATCAAATTTATACTTTGGAGGGGATATTTCTGTGCAGAGAGAATGGAATGAGCTGGACAACGCGTTTGGCTCGGGGAGATGAAGGAGCAGCACTAGTGGGGGAAATTTAAGGTTCACGGAAAAGAAGAAATGCTGAAGAAGCCAAAACAGTGATTGAATGGTAACATTCCCTTGTGGTCTCCCCGATGACTGGTATTTGGCAGGAAAACTGGGAAATATTGTGTTTCTGTCATTGCTCATCAAGAAAAACTTGGAGTCTAAATATAGGCCATGTAAGAAATGCTCCTGACACACAAAGACAGAAACACACAGTGAGTCACGGTTTGAATCACCCTCACAAACAGCCGAATCAACACATTTCCTTTATTTACCTTTACTTTTCATGTCTAACGTGATTGATAAGTGCCCTATTCTTGATGGAAGTATTTTCCTTATTTACTTATTACCAAAACTTTCTTCAGAGAAATAATTTCAATCACTCACAGTCACGCTTACAGGCAATTTAGAGGCATCATCAATTAATGGCATGTTTTCTGGATCAACTGGATAATGTGAATAAAATCAGGACAGCCACAGGAAGCACATGCAAACAGAGCACAGGAAAGCCCACAAGCCCAGACACAAACCAGGTATATTCTCATTAAACTACTGTGTGCAATGTGCTAAAATTGTAAGCTGCAAGTCTAATGTTACTTTGAGGATTTAAGTGCATTAGTCATTTTTTCCGTCCTCAAAATTCAAATACCGCGTAGGGGAAACTACATCATGTCACATCGTAGTAAAAAATAAATCATAAACATCTCAACATCCATATTTGACCACTCTTTTCCAAAATGTAATCACTCAAACTACAAAAAACTCTTTCACAAATATACAAGTGACTGGCCTCTAACGACAGCACCATGTCGATCCTCACAGATAAATGGACTGAACATATAAAAAGAACCTCCCATCAGACATTAACTGGCACACTGTTTGTAACAACACCTTCTCCGTGACCTGCAATTCCAAAACAAAACTCCTCCAGTGTAAAATCCTACACAGACCACAAACTACAGCGCCTGGGGCTTTTGCCAAACAAAAACCTGTATTTATTGCCCCACATCTGCTCATAATTATTCCCATGCATTTCGGCTTTGCAAACACACCTGAGCTTCTTCTCAGAGACACTCGCCCTCAGCACCGCTGTCTGGCCAATAATTGCATTGCGAGGTGATACATAAACATTACAGCCGCCTTATAATTTAAAACCCTTTTTTACTACAAGCACTGACCAAAAATGGCCAAAAAGAGCATTGTGGTAAATTGGAAGAATAAAGGCTGGTTATGCACTACCCAATTGTTAAAAGTCCCACGTCATACAGTTTTTCCAACAATTTAACATACCGACAACATTGTATTCAAAGTAGATTTCCCCAAATCTAATCTTGGTCCTGAGGTCCAGTTAGTGAGTTCTACTGAGAAACAGGCTGTTTCTGTGTCTGTCGCTTTAAATTCTAATGAGCTGTCTGTTTTCTCCAAGGAGAACAAAATGGCGCCCACTCATAATTTTAGAGGGCTCAAGCACCTGCAGGAGGGTCAAAGTGAGTCTCCACTACCAGAGGTAATGGTTGCCTCCCTGCATGATGTCATGAAGGGAAAACCTCTGGTTGACCTGTATGAGCACACATTCACAATAAAAAGGTGGAGCAAAGCAAGTGAGGAAGACGACAGACTTCTGCGGCCTCATACACATAATACTGTTAGAAAACCATCATAATGTGAATTTTGCATAACACGGGACCTTTAAATCTATTTGCTGATGATTCAAACCTCAAAACACTTAACAGCAGCCTCAAATAACGACTCCAATGGGGGAAAAAAAACGTATAAAGTACCTACAACAATGAAACCTCTTGACATCCACAGAACTCTCGCAAGCCACCAAACCAAACCAGTTTGCTTCAGACTATTATAGTCGCCTTTACATATTGCCTAAAATAAAAAAAAAAAACAACCAAAGACTGGAGCATCGAGACGCAAAAAGAGGAACTCGTCAGGCCATTAATGAGCACATATGAGAGTTCACTGGTGAAGTGGAACGTCAACAACTGGTGCCCAGACGGTGCCACGCTGCAACCTCCCGCACCGAGTCGCACGTTTTCAAGCCAAGGCCGCACAAGTCGCCCGGCTCCTCGACGTCCTGTCATCATTCCTCTTCGGCATCCCGATCGTTGCGGACAGATCAGAGGAAATGTCCACATACATCCCGCGGCCTCTGATATGACAGCAAGGGTTTATGGGACGGCAAACGTGCGAGCCCTGCTCGCGTCACCTTGACCCGGCCGCCCCGTCTCCGCCATCAGCGCTCCTCTCGTCTCCGGCTCCTTCCCGTCCGACCTCGCCGTACCGGGGGCCTCTGGCCTCGCCGCTGACGGCTGAGTTATTACCATAATTACCCAGGAGGCATTGCTGGGAGCGGCCACATGGCAGAGGCCGCCCATGTTTAACAGAATATTTGGGTGTTTTATCGGCTTTAACGCGGCCCCCGGGGCAGGCGAGGGGGGACCTGGGTGATAAGAAAACCACTCATGTGGGAAATGAAGAGGACCATTTCGCAGACGGACCCAAGAAGGGGGTGAAATATACTGTTAATGCGGCGGTGACCAGCGCACATATGTCATATATTCTCCAAGACAAGGTGTAAATACGCTCATATATTCAGGGTTGAGTGAAGAGGACCCGCGTCTAAAAATAGAACTTCTTCATACGTTGGCGGAACATGTCCGGATTGTTTTACGTCAACGTCAAATGCACTTTGTTTATTTTTCGCCGCAAGGTTGTTCTGATTAAAAACTGAAACGAGTTGAATTTCCGGCAATATATATATATTTATTTTGAGGTTTTTTGTTTTTTTTTTGCAGTTGAAGGAACTTCAGCCGAGTTTTTCTTCTTACTTGCTTTGCATCAAACAACTCATAGAGACAATTTTCAGGTCTCAGTAATCTCGCTTATGTCAGTTCACTAAAGTCGGGATAAAAAAGCAAACTTCCTTTAAAAAAAACAAAACAAAAAAAAACACAGCAGAACGTATCTTTAAGCTGAACGCAGTGTCTGGGAAAGAAAAACAAAACAAAACAACACAACTCACCCTATAGTGAACTATTCCTGACAGTTTTTCTTTCTTCGACACATTTATCAAGGCCAGGAAGTTTTTCATTCGGGCCTCACAAAAAGGGAAAAAAAAAAAGTTTCCGCTGTATGTAGGTTCCTTCACAAATCTCTTTGTGAGCTGCGCCTATACCGCCACTTCCAGCGAGCCAGGAGGCCATGCATATTCATACAAGTTGGAACGAAAAGCACAGCCCATCCTGCCATACACCGGGCACAGAGGTCATTGGCCTCAGGCCAACAACGCACAGAGAGACAAAGATTATGTACAGTAAGCGCACTCCTATTGGAAGTTGTATTTACTCCTAAAAGCTCAGGCGGAGCCGCGCCGTGAAATATAGAAAACGCACTGGCGCGAGCCCCCGCCGCCTCACAAAGGTCAACACATTAGCATTCCAGCACGTACTGTATTTATACTTTTTCCAGTCCGACACAGCTACCCATCAAACATGTCCGAGATGGCACTTAGCCGTGTGTGCCCGTGTCTTATTATGCAGACCCATCTGTGTGGGTTCAAAGGTCGCGCCCAGGCCTGGCAGGGGCTACAGGTGAGCAGATGAGAACAGTGGGGGCTCGGTTTAATTTAGCTAAGCGCTACAGGATGCGGCGTGCCCCTGTACCAAGGAAGGACAAGTTGAACTTTTCACACTGCGCCTCAGACTCATCATCTGAATGGGTGGAAAGTCGAGGAAAAATGAGTAATAGAGCTGAAAACACACGCACAAAAAAAGCGTCTGACATGGAATCTGCCTTTTCTTCGCGTCGGAGTCGTTTCATATTTTGTGTGAGAGTTGTTCAAACAAAGACAGACAAGCACACAAACAGGCAGATCTGCGCACACACACACAGGTCTGTCACCAAGTCTCTGTTTTTACCTCCCTTTCTTTCTCTTTTGCTTGGCTGACACGAATCCAAGTCCAGAGTACACAGACATATTGAAAGAAGACGACTGTCAGCAGTATAACTCTGTGTGTGTGTGTGTGTGTGTGTGTGTGTGTGTGTGTGTGTCGTGCTCCGAGGGTGTGAGGGAGAAAATCCCTAATCTGGCATAGACCAGCTTCCTGTCTAGACTCTGCATGAGGAGGCCAGCACTAACCTGGCTAGTGCTGCGAGTGTGTGTGTGTGTGTGTGTGTTGCATACAAGCACATCGCCACATCGAGTTTGTGAGCATGCTGCTAATATATGTGCGAGCACAAACCTGCACCATGTCTGCGTATGAGAGAGAATATTTGCACACCATCATTGTTCTTGTCCGGAGCAGAGAACGGGCATTAACCTTTGACCTCCACCATCCACTGTCCAGCGCAATGTGTTCAATTGGATGATTTCCAACAGATCTCCTCTTTGTTTTCCCGGCTATTCTGACACTTTCTCTGCCATGTGTGCCAATGCTGCTGCCATTCCAAAGACCAATTTCCTCATTATCCAACTTGCAGAGCTTACGGGAATACAGAAGTGTGTGTGTGTGTGTGTGTGTGTGTGTGTGTGTGGGGGGGGTTCAAGTTGGAGGGGAATGGAAAAAGGCCTGATGTGGTTTTCACTGAAATTCCACAGAAATAGCAAGGATAGATTCAGAAAGGTCTGAAATATTCCTTTTCCCTTCCTTATTCTTTGGCCTTTGCTCCTGTTGATGATCGCAGCAGTATCAAATGTGGGAGGACATTTGGACTTTGAGTCTAAACAGCATAAACAAACAACCACAACAACAACAACAACAAATGCTGAAGCTCAGAAAAGTGAAGTCACTGAAAAAGAATCCCTCCTGGTTTGGTAACATGATTAAAAGGAGCTGAATCATAACTGGAGATGCCGGCAGCCGCTTCCATCCATCACTCAGTCACACACAGGATCCCTGCCATTAGTAATCACAACAAACATCACTGAGCGCAGCAACTTTCTGCCACCTTACTCACACAGAGTGCTAATCCAGAAATGCTAAGTGTGTTTAGCCTTAGCTTTGACAGTATTTGCCTGGAGTGTGAATCAACATCCCGAGTCGTGCTTATTTCATATTCATGCAGGGGCCCAATGACACCTTGTCCTTTGTTCTCCAAAAGGCCTTAACTCAGCAGATTGGCAGCCCCTTTAGACCCAGATGTAAAGTGAACAGTCTTCACCTCTGTGACATCAGAGCAGCACAATATGCTGTCTTATGGAAGCAAGCTTTCACAAAGTGCTGCCAAAAAGAAGAGGGGGAAAAAAAAAAAAAAAAGAAAAACCAAGGATGCAACCAGGACCCCCAAAAGAGCCAAGAATAACAACTGATGGGTGATTTAAAAAATGCACAAAGGAACAATGGAATTTAAATGTGTTTGCCCTCAACTGCATTAACTAATATTGTATATTGTATATTAAAGCAATCAATGGGACGTGATGTGGAATACTGCTGCAGCTCTTTAAAGCCTCATTAGGATCATTTCTCACATTGCAGCAGACAAACCCACTGTTATTTCTCTAATTAGTCTCATTTCAACACACAGGCTCTTTAAATGATTACATTATGTTTGCTGCTCACTATAACTACATTAGCAGCTCCAAAGTAGGACGCGTAGCTCCGGTCATAATATTGGAACTGGTCAAAAGTAAAAAAACAAAACTATTGCATAAAACTGCAGTGAATAATAACTTAGATTCACCAGGTGGAGGATGAAGTTTGTCAGTACGACATCAAGATGGTGGCGTTAAGATGAAACTTTCATCCTTTTTTGGGGACTTTTATAAGGCCTTTGTCACAATTGAGCATCAATTTATTTTCCATGCCTTAGAAAACTTTGGTTTGGTTCAGATAAAGTATTATACAGCAGTGCTATCAAAACCAATGGAACCTGGTCAAACGACACACTGGTACTTCTCCCCGAGTCTTCCTTCAACGTGGGGTCAGGCAGGGAGGCCCAATGTTGCCTTTGTTACAGAGAATCAGCTACTTGCTGACTCCATTAAAATGCACTTCAACAGCAGGTAACCAAGTTCTCATCAGTCAACTGGCTGATGATACGACTTTATATTTAAAAGACCTCTCCCAGATACAAACATAATTTCTCTCCACATAGGTGCTACATGTGGAATAATAAAGACATCTTACATAGAAAGTATATTATTACCATAAATACAAACAAATTTAATATTGTTAGAAATGCTACCCCTGCTGGAGTAATTATGCAATTTAAAAGTACAGCAGGAGGAAATCCAGCACTTTTTTACTAAATGACTCTTTCTGTGAAGAACTCCCTGAAACTGCAGTATATTCCATCTGTTCTGGTCCTGCCCCTTCTCTAACAAGTTATGGGAAGATATTTGCTCTTTAATCTCCACCTGAATAGAACCACATTTCTCCCTTTGCCTTTAACATGCATTGTTTTGGCTTCCGTTAGGAAAAAAATTCGATATCATTAATCTTATTATACTTTTAGCCAATTGGCATATTCACAAATGCCAATATCAAAAAACACTTTTCTCTGTGTTTGTAAATGAGGCCAAGAAATATATAAAAACTGTCAGACAATCAAAGAATATGAAAGCTATGAAAACTTTTGATTTATCTGCTTGTTTTAATGTTTTTGTTTGATGTAATACTCTCGTTTTGTCTCTGTATGTTTATTGCCCTCTGGCGGTTGTTATACAGTATTGTTTATGCTGTGCTGCCTGTTTTTTGTCTAATAATTAAAAAAGTTGTGGTGTGAATCGATGAAAAAAAAAGAAGCTAATTAATGGCACAATTGTCTGTAATTAATTGCGATTAATCGCACTGTTTTTCTCCTGAAGACTGAAGCTTGTAATTGATATTTATTCAGGGAAAACCACTAAATTAATGTCGACTCAACACACAGAGACTATATTTAAATTAAAAGACTATTTTTATAATGTGCTTTTAGCTTTAGGTGAAACTGTTTCTCTCCAAGATTAACAAAATATAAACATGAATTAATTAATTAATAAATGTCTGACACAAGTCTGGGTTTTGAGTGCAGGTCCACCACTTTGACAATATGAATATTTCTAGAAACAAAGTTGTAACTTATTACATGAATGAAGTGAAAATAATATACTGTAATATCTACACACACACGAGGCAGAGAGAAAGTAACACCCATCATGCACGTGTGCACGCGCACGCACACAGACACACACACACACACACACGCACACACACACACACACAATACATGAGCGCATGGAAAGAGAGAAAGAGGAGAAATTAATATTTTACCTGCAAGTCTTTCTTCCAGCTTTTCAGTAGTTTGGTGGCTCCTGGTCAGCCAACATGGCAACCTGCCGTTTTGCTGCAGAATTACTTCTGTGGTCGTTAAATTCGGCTTTTCAAAGTAAAGCTCATGACTTTCACATTCTCAACCAGTTGCCAGGGATTTTTTAAAGTGAAACTTTCTGCCTTAATATTATTCCACTTGGTATTGTGCTGCTCTGGTAAGGGAGTTAAAAAAAACAAAAACAAACAAAAAACAACAACCCGGAAGTAAACAAAACTACGTAATTTTTTTTAACGAATTAAACGTTTCAAATCAATTAATTAAATTAACATCAGCATTATTATTATTATTATTAGTTATTATAGCATTATTAAAAATTAAATTAAAATGACGTCAGTGGCTTAAGTTACGTCATGGCTTCATGGATCATGTTCAGTACATCCAGGTAGATGACTTATCTGAATAAAGCTCACAGAGCATTTATAAGGTCCAGAACTAAATGCATTGAAGAAGGAGAAAAAAACCCATTATATTCCAATAAGTTATAAAAACACCAACAAGAAAAAAATACAATTCATATTCTCATGATGAATGCGGAATAATGTTTGGACAAAATGTAAAGGCAAGCAGATCTTGACTTTCTTTAGCAACCTGTATGCATCTTCTTATTCTAAACAATATGCTGAATTACTTTTCAATGAGATAAAGGATCTGATTCCTGTGAATAATGACAACTTTTTAGAAATGTTTGAGGAGGATTTGGAAAATGAAGAATTCAACATATCACAAACACAGCCTCTGACCGATCTCCAGGCTCAGATGGAATAACTACAAACATCTACAAACGTTTCTGAAAAGAAATTAAAACATTGCTATTTGAGACAATAATGTATTACTGGAAATGATTTATTGATGACAATGATACAAGGCAGAATCAAATTAATACCCAACTATGGAAAATACAAATGATTATGGAGCAAACAGAGACCCATTATATTCTCAAATACAGATTATGAAAGACTTATGTCTGTATTGTCAATAAGGTTAAAAGTAGGTATGTCCGATGTTAATAGTCTTATACTTAATCAGGATTTCTTTAAGGAAGATCGATACACAATGTTTCCATGACTGCTGTCACAGTTTTCTGTATAATTTCCCCTGTCAACAAATAAAAGAACTACCCCAGAATCCGGCTCTCTACACATTTAGACTGGAATGAAAGAAATAGTGTTCATAAAACTGTTTACCTGCAAACAACAACTGGTTAAAGAGACATGGACACTTTGGAAGAACACTGCTGACAAACATTGAAGTTATATCTGGGCTTATCGATCCTGCATGACGCTTAGCGATACCCAACAAAACAATTGAGGTCACTAAAATCATCTTTCACTTTCTTTTAACTGTTGCTGAGCCATGTGACAGAGGTTCATACTGTGTACACTTGCTGTGTCGCCTACATGAATGACAATGAAGTTATTTCAGCAAGATCCTGCGGCTGTGACCACAGTGAAGCTACTAAACTGATCTGCCTACTTCATTCATCCAGTGACAATGTGTGCTGCATGAAACAAAACAACTTACAAGAACGGAGAGTAACAGTAGTTTCTTCAGCAGGAAGGGAGTAGATGCCGTGACGAACCTTCAACATTCACCCGTGACAAGTTTAAAAGAAGAAAAACAACTCACAAGTCATGTCAGTGTACTTTATTTTATGTACAAGCAAAACTATGCGGAAGCAAGGACGTGGCTATAGTGGGTTAGCCTGTGGCAGCGTGTGAGAACGTTCTCCCTCTGGTCATGATGACCTCTGACCCTTCAGCCATCAGGAATGTCAACGATCTAAAAAATAGTGACATCATACATATTGATAATTTAGCCAATCGAAAAACAAGTACAGGTTTTGTTCAGTAAAATCTGTCATGCTGACTGATGATCAGCCACCGTACGATGGCCCTTTTGAAACATTTATTAGTGAAACATGGAAGTTTTATAAAAAAAACAAAAACAAAAAAACATTTTGCTCATATCAGCCCCTTTGCAGCAGAACAAACTTAAAACAGTTTAGTTTCAACTATAACAGCTCGGTCTTTGCTTAGTGTGATATTCATGGAAAGAAGTGGAGCCAAATGTTTTCCTGAGCTTCAGTTACATTAACTCGCTCCTTGTATTAAGATATCCTGTTCGATTTTCCAAGTTTTCCACAACCTCAAACACACACTCAGTAACACACACACACACTTAAACTCCAGACACAACAGTGACAATGTGACAGAAAAACTCCACGTGATCTCACTTCCAGTCACCGTCTAGTCGGTGTGGTTCCTTTTCCTATAGTAACATGTATTAAAATGATGACTAACGCCGATGGTTTAGAAGCAAATGAGTCATTGGAGTCGCCCGGCGAGGACATGCGGACATCGTTGTCTCGGCTGCTGTGGGTTTTAGGGGTCTCCTGTTAGCATTCCTGCCCGATTCCCCGTGTATGATTCATGGCTTTGTAACCCCCAGACGAAGCCGAAGGGAAAGCTGGCCGGATCCTGCTTAGTATTTGGGGTTTGTCCGCCGCTGTCTAGTCGCTTTGTAAGCAGCAGCAGTCTGTGTCTGTCAGTGTGTGTGTGGGGTCACAACGGTCTTGTCTACTCGAGTGAGGCCTGATAAAAAAAAAAACTCTTAAAGTAACAGATTTGTTTAACGTTTCGCAAGCTTCCCACTCACACTTTATTATGAGCTTCACCTCTGCAGCGGCAGAAACGACGCCGGCGAGTAACAGTCAGCAGGAATCTCACCTACATTACAGAGAAGCGGTGGCATATTTCCCCGTGTGGCTCCCAGCATGTGTTTTTTGTTTTCATCCTCTCCGGCCTGCGGCGGCATTCCTTTTCCATGTGCTGTGCAAGACGGAGAGATTGCCGGAGAGTGACTCACTCAGACCTGGCCCAGCTGTGAGGTAATCACTGGAGGACGACTGGAGTAAAAGTGAACTCTGATGCTAATGTCTGGGATCATGTCTAGGAATCCCCAGACGGCTGGAATACTACAATGTGTATGTGGATGTGTGTTGGATCATGGAGGACATTAAGATGACAATTCGCCGGGCTCCTTCTTTTCCTTTCCTCCGCTGCTCGTCCTCTCTCGGTAGTCATTTCTGTGTGCGAGACAGAAAATTCTTGCTGCTGATGAGCGTCTGGCCTTGTGACCCCAAAACCCACTACACAATCTCTCCAGACCAAGGTGATAAGACAAATAGGGACACAGACGCAATCCTCAGAGGACAGTTTGTAGGTAAAGAAAACATCTCTTATACATTCGTTAAGTGCAAAACGCTTTGCCTGTGTACTCAGTGAACAATATCATCTGGCTTTGGCTTGTACTGCTATTCTATATATCCAGTTTTACATTTTATAAGCTGTCAAGCTATGAGATGAAATGGATCGTCTCAACTGGTGGCCTTCGGTGTCTATGTGTGTATTCTGCCACTGACAGCAGATATTCCTAGTGATGCAGCATCACCTGCTGGTTTAATGGAGAACTGCCAAATATGAGGCCAAACTCCACGCCAACAGAAATACTGGCCTCAATTGAGCTATGATGCCACTAAAATAAACAACAGGTTCGTTTGCATGATCATTTTTGCAATCAGGAGAAAGAAAAAAAAAAAGTCAATCCAAATCTGGGTTAGAGGTGTTTTCACTGGAAAATGGCCTTTTGTTCGATAATCGTCTTCTTAAACCAGGATTACAAATCAATGTCAAGAATCACAAATATCCAAATACTTTCCCTCAAACTTTCGGAGATAATCAGCAGCACATGGCGACACCGCGTGCACGGACTGTGGGAAAGTGGCTGAAGGAAACCAGGAATCGTACTTGTGCTGCGCTTAAAATAGTGCCACAATGGCTGTGAAGACGGCTCATTCACCACTCATTCTTGGGCCGTACTACACACACACACACACACACACACACACACACACACACACACACACACACACACACACACACACACACACACACACACACACACACACACACACACACAATTGTGAATGAAGGCATTGAAGACAAGTCTGGAGTGATGTCGAAACAATAATAACAGCTAACTTAAAAAAAGTGGTGGTGTAGTGGTTAACACTTGTACGTCACAACAATGAGGTCACGGGTTCAAATACTGGCCAGGTCTCTGTGTGGGAAGTTTGCATGTTCTTACCCATGTGTGTGGGATTCCTTCCTCATGCGAGGTTACTGTGTTTGCCCAGTGATGGATGGGGTGTTTCCCTGCCCTGGGTTATAGTGAGCTGGGATTGGCTCCAGCAACTCCACACAGAAAGACCTCTAAGCTTAGAATGAAACCAGGAAGTTTGTGACTCTGTGTTCCCCACAACAGAACCACCAGCCCCTGATTGAAATTCAACAATCTTGAAGCACAAGTGAGAACTGTGGTTGAATCTATATGGTGCTCAGAGGACTTTAATGTGAAATCTTGTGTCTGATAATCATAGGTCCCTCTTGGTGGTATATGAAGTTGGGTCATGACCGGAAATATATTCTCAATGGCAAAAAGACAATCCCAATAGTCTATAATAGTGTATAGATGGGTGAGATAATATAGTGGAGGATAAACAGGGTTGAAATATGATCATTTTAAGTATGAAGAAGAGGTGAGGATAATTAAGTTTGCTGTGACAGAATGTCTGACCATAAAAAAAATAATAAAGTCATCTATCGCCATGTTAAACTGCCGCGCCAAATAAAACAATGCAACTTGTAGGCATATATGACTTATGCGTAATTATTTACCAAGTTTGGACATTGTATGAAATCCTTCTCGCTATGCAATCTGGTGGGCAAAAGAAACATGAGTGGAATACCAGACCCCATGTTTGGGTATGGGCCCTTCAGTGGCTGACTGAGCTTTGACCTAAAATAGGTCTGAGAAATGTGGATATGCTCTATGAATAGAGATAAAACAGACTGCCGAAGAAAACAAAACTGAAAAGATAAAATAACTTCAGGGTCTGCAAATAAACCCGCAGACATCAGTGCAGAAAAATGAATTTTGTGTGGATGGCGGTTTGGTGAGGGCATGGGAAAATGTGCAGCGACGGAGAGGAAACTTTGCCTCTCTTGAACAGTAATGTAATCATGTCACCAGCTTGTGACGTTTGAGAGGTTTTCTGTAACTCGAGCGCGGCGTCGGACAAAAGGATTTGTCCTCAAGTTGTGTGGCTCTTTGTAAGAAGACTCTCCCATAAGGCGAGAAGACAAAAGACACAACAGTGAAATATGACAAATTATCTGAGTGGAATTTTCGTGTTTGAACACGGTGAACTCTTGTGATGCCACTTCTCTTTCGTCCAATCTGGGCTGAAGGCATCGGAGAAAAGACGCATCATTTCACAGGGAAAATACATTTCCTAAGGAAATGATAATTAGTGGAATGACCTGAGAATACTGTACAGGAAAAACACACATTTTAAAATGATTTGATTTTGAAGACATTATTTATTTCTTGTCTTATTGGAGTTTGTTGTTTTAATAGTTTTTTTTATGTGCTCTTGTTTTTTGTTGTTATTGTTTTTTTTTGTGTTTTTTTTTTTTTACCTTATTTGCTTTATCTATTATGTTTCATTATTACGATACAGACTGGCAATTTATTCCTGTTTAATGTGTGTGTTTTCATACTTTTACTGTTTGTTTAATTGTTTTTAGACATGTTCATAGTTAAAGTTGAGCCATTTGCAAAGCAATTATATTCATCTATGCGACTATATTGTATAGTGGTGAATGACAATATGATCCATCCACCCATCTATATTCTTATCATGTTTTACTTGTATATATGTAGGCTACTTACAATGTTCTGACATCCCCTCTGGCCTCCGTTTCTATACGTTTCCTTGACAGATTATTTAGGTTGTTGACTGAATGCATTAATGAACAGTGGGAAGTCATAAATAAATGGCCTATTTTATGATAAATCAAGTTGTCTGAAATTAAAATTAAGGTTTTCTTCAAGGGCACAATAGGGAATTTAGCTGTGATTAGAACAACTTGCCGGTAGAGGGTGCACAAACCGGCCATTTACACGTCTTACCGCAAGAGGAGACGATCTGAAAGACGCTTCACCTGAAAACTATAGTATCGTCTCATTGAAACCACACAAACATTACCGCTACATTGAGATCAGATCTGATCACTAAACGGGTTCAATTATTTCCTTTGTCACAGGCAGGCTCTCCTGTGCGTCAGGAATAAAACATTTGGATTTTTCTCACGTTTATTGTGTTAAAGTTGATGACTGGTGCGTCGCTGCGCGCACTGGTTCGGGTTCCGGCGCTCCCGGGCGCCTGCGGTCCCTCCTCCATCAAACGTCAGAAAGCGGGGGTATAAAACTCCGATGAGGCCGTGCCGACCGCTCAGAGTCGCATATACCTCGTTAACGTGCAGTCTGTGGTCAATAAAAGGGCTCGAGACTTTAATGAGACAGAGAAGAGGAGGGATATGCCGAGCGAGCCGCGGGACGACCTGAATCTGATGGATTGAGTACAAGTATGCAAAAGAGAAGCGCGCCTGTTTCCACTACGCGTTTTGTACAGGAGAGATGTCATATATGCAGGAGAGCGAAGTGACTTATGTCTAATGGGCGAACACAGACTCGGATTGCTGTTCAAAACAAACGAAGGGGGCCGCCACGAGACACCACAAACTGAAAGGAGAGTTTCTCATCATTAGTTGGTGAAGGAAGATTATAAAGAAGCGTCAGCCTGATCTGGACCCGTTGACACGGACCTCGACAGTCCTCGCTGCAAATCTGCACATTTCATCACCAGAACGAACCAAATGCGGACAGAAAGATGCATTTGGGTAAGGCTTTGCTGTTCGTCCTCATCCTCAACTGCGCAACTTTGAGCTCGTCCCTGTCAACTTGTGCCACCGTGGATATCGACCATGTGAAAAGGAAGAGGGTCGAGGCGATACGAGGTCAAATCCTGAGCAAACTGCGACTGACGAGTCCCCCACACTCCCTGGGACCCAATAAGATCCCTTATCAAATCCAGGCATTGTATAACAGCACCAAGGAGCTACTGGAGGAGCTGGGGAGGGATCGGCAGCAAAGTTGCGGTCAGGACAACACAGAGACTGAGTACTATGCCAAAGAGATATACAAATTCAACATGGTCTACGGACCGCCAGAGAGCAGTAAGTATATCACTGTGTTTTTATGCTTCACCGGGTCCGTTTTCAAACAAACTGTTCAATCAACGTCTCTGTGGTGCGTAATTACGCACCGGAGGGAGAGTGTCCGCGGAAAGCCTGCGCTTGTCAGACACGTCAAGCTCAGATTTACAGCTAGATCAAGTCACTCACAATGACAGGTGCCATTTGTGTTCGTAGAAACAACCTTGTCATTGTTTAAGGTAAACATCTGACATAACACCAACTGTATTGTTCATGCTTTCTGTAAAAAGCCATTTCATAACAGGTGTGAAGCAAAGTAACAGATTCATAACAAGAGCTTCAAACATGTGTTTATCTCTCTCTCTCTATATATATATATATAAAAGTATTACAGCTATGTGAAAATATGATTTATAACTCAGATTTACATTGAAAGTTTGAATAAATGAAGAAAACAACTCAGATGACCAGAGCAGAGGTAGGTATTCATTTTCACGCTCCTATTTTTAGAAACTGCTCCCTCTGTCCAAGTTCTCTGAAGTTGGTAAAACTCAAAGGTGAACTTGTGGTGGATGTGCTCTACTTCTATGGCGCTTGCCAACCTGTTTTCAGTCTCTACCTGTGTTCCAGGAAAGTCACGCTCCTCTTTCTACTGACTCCACTCTTCTCGCTTTCACGTTTTTCCCCTCCTTTCTGAGGATCAAGTCCCTATTCCCAGATGTTCCTATTTCCTTTCCAGTCGATCCAAATGAGAGGGACATCTGCCCAGGCGGATGGGGATGCCTTGAGAGGAAGCAGTAGGAAAATTAACAGAGGTCGGTAGGGAAAGTTAGCTGGTGGAAGGACCTCCGGATTGGCCTGGATCGAGAGGATTTCTCTCCATTAGGTGGAAGAAAAGGAAAGCATACTTTATTAATCCCCTCGGGGAAATTCCTTTTTCCGCATTCATTCATCCTTTTTTCTAGGATGCTGCACTGCGGGTCTGCTGAGGGATTCCGACCTGAAAGCCTTCGACCCGCTTCTCTCACCTCTAGGCCACCGCTGCTCTGGAGGTAGCCTGTCTACGTGGGGGGAGTGAGGCTTCATAAAGGCCCATACAAACACACACGGGTGGCCCATGAGAATGAGATCACTTATTACAGTATTCGGGTTTAACTTGGTTAAATTGAGTGTGAAACGGAGCTTTTAACCTGAATGACTTCACCGTGCCAACATTTTATTGCGAGTAGGTAACACTAGGTAGCATTTTATTGCAGGCATATAATGAGGGTTATTTTGCGTGTGAACTATTTGGTAAAATAATCAGTAAGGGATGGTTAGGCTCACGGTCCTTTTTCCTCCGAGTGCTTCGTGCCAAAACTACACTTGAAACCAATATTTTCTATAGAATTAGAACCAGTAAACTGAACGTGGAAAACCTCTGCTGAGGGCAGCATTGGTCTTTTCCTTGAGGGAGGTTCAAAACAGCATGTGGTCCGACTGAATTTGGATTACCGAGAAGGTAGAGGAGGATAAATATTGTGCGTGTGCGTGAGAGTCGAATTGGGCCTCACGGTCCAGAGCAGAGCCAAGACCATTGCATCATGGTTTCTTTGAAATCAACAGGTGTTTCTGCAAAAGACCTCCTTTCCCTCGGCAGCGTTCTGTTTCAGATCCCACAAAGCACTTTTGACAAGAACACCGGGCAGTAGGTGGCTTGAGACGGTGATTAGAAGCTCCAGATGAGTTCAAGGAACAAAGATGGAAGACAGATTCACAAACGTGGGCTTTTTCTTAACAGCTTTTTGAAGACTTCTGACTTCAAAGTCAAATAAAAGTTACATTAAAGGTTAACAACACAATTAGTTAATGACTGGACGCCGGTTTCTGAAACCATCTTTCCATCCTTCATCTTTTGTACCTATTCCGGTCTACAGTTTTGGTGGCCTGGAGTCCATCTCATCCAAAACTATGAAAAGTTGGTGTTCATGCTGGGCAGGTCGCCAGTCCGCCGCAGGAACAACGCAGAGAAACGGACCATCACATACACATTCACACCTACGGACAATTAAGAGCCGCCAGTTCACCGACTCCCCGTGCTTTACGATCGTGGGAGGAAGCCAATGGAAATACACATGGCAACAGGCAGACGCGTACAAATTGTTGAAAAAACCTTCTATAATCGACAAGTCAGAGATGGGGTTTAGCTAGGTTAGGCCCCTAAAGACAACCAATTTATATTGAGGAACGACCTGTTGAAATCCATATTCTAATGCTGTATAAAAACAACCACATAAGTAAACTTAAAAATTGTAAAAATGTCTGTTTACTGTAAATAAGAACTAAAGAAAAATGGTACATTCCAATCTTGCCGACACATCTATTCCATCAATGTGTTAGGTAACTGTTTCAAATGATGATTCCCACTTTACTGAATGAAAGCTGCTTGCCAGGTGTTGAAAAGCAGCCAGCTTGTGATGTCGGCACAGAGTCGATACTTTATTTTATGGTTCACAGTTATTGGCTTCACATCTGCCCCTCGTACTTTGAAGAATGAGATCAGTGATCTCAAGTGTCATTAAGCTAAATTGCACAAAAATATGAAGCCGTTTCTCTGACATCCGATTTAAAAACCCAGAATTAGAGTATAGCTCAGCGACATTATCGTCTTCCCATAGACTGATGTGGGAGCATCAAATGTGACGAGTTTCAGAAGCAAACCGTTGACCCCTGGCGGACCCGAGGACCAGCCTCGCGTCTGTGACAGGTGCAAATGAAGCAGAAAACTGCGAGATCGCTGACGGACTACAGCGCTGAGTGACTGGACAGCAAATAGTGGAAAGATTTCCTAATATAGCATGGTACGCATACAGAATCTGGCATATGTCAATGACTGAGGTTGGGTTGTGGAGAAGTCATCATGGTCAGAAAGGGTCCAAAAAGCTGTCAGTGGGTCTGAGGATAGCCGGGCCGTTTGATATACAGATACCAGAGATGTGAAGTCATGCGGAGCCCAATAATATTGCTTTTTCAATTACAACATTTTTAGTTCCACCAAATATAGACAAGGAAAAGTGTGAGAGAAACATGGTGGAGGACTGATAAGGCAGGAGACGGGACCGGTGATTCGCTGCCAGATGATAAAGCGGGTGCCAGCCCGCTCAATGGGCGGGCCAGCGTTTTAGGAGTTGTGCTCATTTGCGCACGCACACACACACACACACACACACACACACACACACACACACACACACACACACACACACACACACACACACACACACACACACACACACACACACACACACACACACACACACACGCACTCTAATAGTATGCAGCTTCCTCTTGACACGTCTGAGGTAATATGATGAGTCAAAAAAAGAGGTGAGAGTTAGAAGTTATTACTTTTACTCAATGTCTTTTTGGGGAATGACCCACGTTTACATGCAAATGTGAGTCGTTTGATTGATTCAAGTGGACTATTTTCTTTGTCCTGGTATGTGTGTATGGTAATAATGGCCATAATTCATTATAGAATTCAGTGGCAGTAAGCACTCTTAGCTTGTTCTGGTTGATTTCCACAACAGGGCTGTTAAGAGGTCGCAGGCAGCCAACTTCATTTTGAGTTCCTGTTTACCTTTTTATAATCTGCACGAGCTGCTCCGCATGCAGATCATCTTTCAATCACGTTATCCGGGTGTCTGTATCCAACTTTAAAAAGGTTCAATTTCACTTGAGCCAACATGTTTACATATAAGTTTAATTCCGTCCCTTTTTCTCCTGTAAAGCATGTAACCATAGTGAGTGAGACGTATCACTAAAGCCAGTGTAACGGTGTGCTCTTAGTCAAACCGTCATGGCAGGGAAGAATGTTGGGCTTTGCATCTCACTGAAACCTCAGCTGAAGCTTTATTGCAGATTTTAAGTGTGTTAAGATTTTTACACCTTCAGAAACAACAAAACTGTAATATTTTGACAGAGGACAATATTCATTTCATTTCTTCACATTTTTAAACTCAGTATTTTGTCTTCTCTGTTGCAGATGAGGTTTACTGCCCTAAAGGCATCACCTCCAAGGTTTTCCGTTTCAATGTCTCTGCGATGGAGAGGAACTCAACCAACCTGTTCAGAGCGGAGTTTCGGGCTCTGAGGGTCCCAAACTCCAGCGCCAAGAGGAACGAGCAGCGGATTGAGCTCTACCAGGTGTGTACAGGCGTCGCTTTATTGTCCCTTCCAGACCAAGAGGCAAGCTCAAGAGTTGACACAATAAAAGGCTACATCTTTTTCCATGTCATGGTGAATGGAATAAAATGCATAAACTGTTCTGGCCTGTAAACATGGTCTGTCAAATATACCATAAATAAAATGGATAAGCGATCCAACACATTATTCACTAATGGCGAATAGAGCCAAGTTCATCTCCGTTGAGCTCGCAGGTTTGGGTAACGGCCAGACCAGAAGCCAGACGGCTCAACAGACCTACACAATGTTTTCACAAGCGGCACAAAGGTGCAGTTGTTGTAATGCTCGAAGCTCACATTGGTGATATTCCAGGTTACAGTCAAGCAGAGGAAGGGTTTGTACATTGTTTGAGTCTTGTTAAACAAAAGACAGAAGCAAGTCGTCGACTGTGTGGAGGACCTGGGCTTCAATTCGAGGCAGAAAAACAACACGAGGGCGAGATTAGCATTTAGCTTCAGGCTCCTTTTATAGGACAACCTTGCGAAAACTGAAAACTTCCATTGTGGTTTGGATGCTTGTTTACACGACGGCGGTGCTCAGAGCCACTGGAAATGCAACTTTTTCAAAAGTGATTCCAAAGGTAATGTTTTTCCAAAACTTCGCGACTCCTGTAAACGGGTAAAAACGCAACTTTCTGGAAACCCCTGGTTCCAGAGACATCTCTACCACATCTGTAGTAAATAGTTCTTCTGCTCATGCTCAGTAGAAGGACAATAACGAGAATGTTTCCTCCAGAGTGTCATGACTCTCAGTCCATATTTTCCTGGACTCGGTAGTTTTATTTTGACAGTCACATAATAACAATCCAACTTATTCGTCTGTCCACTAGAATGTCCGTGTTCCTCCCATTGTTAATGTTTAGAGCGTATTGTTGTCTTTCCGTGCTTGTGCTTTCCTCACAAAAACAAACTACAGCACCAACTAGTGGCCCAGCATTAAAACTACACCGTTGTCAGCGTTTCTGCTGTTGCCGTGTAAATGGGCCGTTGTTTTTGAAATGTTGGCAACCAAAAATGAAAGTTCTCTGAAATGAAAGCGCAAAAATGACGCGTTTTCACGTGAAGCACCGTCGCGTAAACGAGTCCAAAGACACTCTTTTCGTTGCATGAAGTTTATTATTGCATTGTGTCTGACATCAAACTGCAAGATTTCATTAATTTTCAATATTTTCTGTCTCACACCATCTGTTTGGATACTTTATTACTTTGAGGGGTTATTATTCAGCTCTTCAACAACGTTGTTTTGGTGTCAAGACAAAAACTTTACGGAGTGATGGTTACTGTTGGTGTGCAGATTGTGAGGCCAAATGAACACATCAGGAAGCAGCGCTACATCGGAGCCAAGAACGTTCTGACTAAAGGAACTCCGGAGTGGGTCTCCTTCGATGTGACCGAAACGGTGCGGGAGTGGCTGACGAACCGAGGTGAGACTGAGGCCACCGCATTCCACAACCATCACAAGTTACTTCCACAGAGCATCATTAGGATTAATGGAAAAAAAAGGATAATTAAGATTAATGATAACTTGTGAAAAAAAAAACAAGCCATCATTATGATTCCGAGTTAAGTCATATGATTCTCAAAACAGAATGAGGTCGACTGGACTTTGTCGTATGTATTGGAAGACATTTTGCTCGTTATATAAATAACTTAATCGTGGAGCATTGAGAATATCTATAGACGGGTAGCGTCACTTGCATTTTTATTAAAAGTGGATGCAATAATTTGGACTGTTTTCATTTTCTGGTTGTATTTAGGATCTAATCTAGGTTTGGAAATCAGTGTGCACTGTCCCTGCCACACCTTCAACCCAAACGGGGACATAATCGACAACGAGAACGAGGTGCTGGAGGTGAAGTTTAAAGGTGGGCTTCAACTACATTCACATTTATTTTTTCTTCCCCCAGTACATTGGGTTTAATAGTACTAAATTGAGGTGGTGCAGAGTTTGGGAAAAGTCTGCATTTTTCCAAATCTGAACAATTAATACCAAAAACTACTGCAATCTCAAAATATTGCATGCATGTTTTTACAAACTCAGACATTTGAACTGGAATCGGTGTCTCGTTTTGTCGGCTACTCTGAAGAAACCTCTGTTAAAAAAAATTCAATGCTTTGAACGACCGGCTGCAAACTGTCCGCTACGGAGAGAACGACTTCACGGTGGTTGAAGTTGCACTTTCTTCTGGTCATGTAGGAGTTGATGGAGATGAGGAGCAGAGCCGCTTGGATCTGGATAACCTGAAGAAGAGAAAGGAGCCATATCTGCCTCACCTCATCCTCATGATGATTCCCCCCCATCGCCTGGACACGCAGTCAACCCGCAGACGCAAGAGAGCGCTGGACACAAACTACTGTTTCTCGTAAGATACGGATCATTTCACAAATGGATGATAAAGGTCGTGTTTTAATTAGATGGTTAATACCTCCTTCCTTGCTTACAAACATGAGGTGAAACCCAGGAAGGGAGTAAATGTAAAAAAATAAAATAAAACAACAACAACAACAACAACAAAAAGCTGTGTGTGATTAAATGTCCTAACTGTTACTGTGCTCTCTCATTGCAGTACCACAGAGGAGAGCTGCTGTGTTCGCCGCCTCCACATTGACTTTCGTCGCGATTTAGACTGGAAATGGATCCACGAGCCCAGTGGCTACGACGCCAACTACTGCTCCGGGCCCTGCCCTTACCTGCGGAGCTCGGACACAACGCACAGCTCGGTAAGCATCTCAAAAATGTACAATAAATAAAGCAAAAACACTCTCATTCACCTCCTGGCGTGAAGGATAATGTCTGCATCAGGTGCAGATTCTGAGGCTGCATACAAATTATAGTAATAAATATGTTTAGAAAATATAATACAATGTTGATAGAACCACTTTGGTCATTAATGCATGACACGATGCATTTTTACTGCCGCGTCTCCGTTATAAATGTAACTTTTCAAGTGCAAGAACAGCTGGTTGACCAAGTTTTTTTTATTTTTTATTATTATTTCTCCCTCGTAGCTCCTGAGCCTGTACAACACTCTGAATCCGGAGGCGTCTGCCTCCCCCTGCTGCGTCCCTCAAGACCTGGAACCTCTGACGATACTTTACTATTCTGGACGGACACCAAAAGTGGAACAGCTCTCCAACATGATTGTCAAGTCTTGCAAGTGTAGCTGAGAGGATGTGGAGGCGAGGTAGTGTGGCAGGATTTGACCAGGTACAGACCAAACGCGTGACTCTTGAACTCCTAGCTGTGACAAATACTCAAACTGACCCTGTGATCTCATGGCTTTAGATATGAACACCACTCTGGAGGTCACACATCATTTTTAAAGGACTTATTTTTCCCCACAAAACTCCAGATCCCCATTGTAGGGTTTTTATTTTTTTTTGTCTTGTTTTGTATTTTTGCTTCTACTCAAGTCCCTTTCTGGATGACACATAGGTTGATTTGAACCAAATTAATTATTAAGTATTTCCATCTCTTTTGTGAAGCTGGGTGAAGTTCAACGAGCAGCTATTTATTTTTTTTTGACAAAATGAAAACACGACACAAAGCTGCTTCATTTACAGAAAAATAAAGGAGAAGAATTTCTGCGTTTGAGCAAATCCAAATTGAGTCTCTCCATTTTCAATAGTGCAGCTTTTTTGTTCCCCCCCCCCCCCCCCCCCCCCGTCTCTCGAGTTGGGTTTATATTTTTTTGATAATAATAAATCCAGATTTTAATGAAGTCTTTTTTCAGGCTGGATTTTATACCTTGAACTTGCATTAAGTTCCCCTTTGCTTCAAACAGTGGGCATTATCTTCACACACAAAAGGAGAAAGGACAGACTCGCTGCTGTATCCAAAGCCATAGCTGTGGTCAGGGAAAAGGAGAGCTGAGAGAAAATGCCTGTAGGATTTGCAATGGAAAGTCAATGAACAAAGCAGTTGAGCCAAGCTTTTTTTTTCTTGGCCAGCTAGCGGCAATGGCCATTTTTTTTTTTTTTTTTTTTCTCGGTGCATCTAATAGAATGAGTTGAAGAAGAAGAAGAGGAAGAAGAAGACGATGAAGGAGGAGGAAGAGAAGGAGAAGAAGAAATGAACTGTGATGGAAACTCGCCATGAGCACACTGCCATTCACTGGAAGTTTTGATTCCGAACAGGTTCAAATTATCTTTGGGACATCAAAGAATATACTGGAAGAGAACGAGTATTACGTAACAGTTTTTTGTTTTTTTTTCTTTTTAAATATGAGATTACTTTTACATTTATAGCAGATTTAGTCTGTTATGCAACTTGTCATATAGTGATTGTTTCACTAACGAGGGAGAAATCTCACGAAAACAATTAGATATGGAACTCCGGGTATTTTTTTAACGCTTCCTTACGATTCTGAAATTTCTATTGCCCAGAAACAAATGAGTTTAACTTGTATGTGAACAGTGACGGAACGTTGGGTCAGAGCAGTTTCTTCAAGCCGTTGCTTTAAAATGTAAAATCGACTTTTTTTTTTCGTCTTCTTCTTTTTTTCTTCTCAGCCTCTTATCAGCTCACCTGTTCCCTTTTCACTCCAACCAGCTGACAAAGAGTCGCATGTGCAGTCGGGACTCCGGCGTCCCTGAAAACACTGCGCTCTTTCTTTCCCTCTGCTCTGTCTCTGTTTGTTTTGGTGCTCTTTTACAGTGTGAAGCCCTAATGGAACAAAAATGAAAGCGGGAGGAGGAAAACGTCATAATATGACAGTGGCTGGATGTACAGTTAGACCTCATTTTCTCCGAGTCAGGAGAATGATTCTGAATCCCTGTACTGTTCGCCATTTGCCCAGTCGGAGTCATCCAGCCCTTAGACGCTCTTTTGTTTCGTCAGTAATATTGTTTTTTGATTCATTTGTTGATAATGATTGTTATTAAAAAGACAACGTGCAAAACTGTATGAGCCTTTTGTAAAGCCCCTTTTTCCTCTTCTAATTAGGAATCGAGCCATTTTCCACATGCTGCCATTTAAAAAAAAAAAAAAAAAGCCATTTTGTCATAATGTTTTGGCTCCATTTGAACAGAATTTTTCTAACTTAAATCTCAGAAGCTCCACCTGTTTCCTGCAGGCACATGCACTGGCTTTTTTTTTTTTCTTCTTCTGTCTACCAGAGTAATAAATCCAAGTATTCGTTCGCAGCGAGAGTCGCTTAACAGCTTTCCCAGGCAACAAGCAATTACTCTTATTTTAGGAGCATATTAATGTGTGGGAATCTCTTTATGCGCTTGTTTTTCATGAAACGGTTGGTGTAAATCACACCAAAACTTAATTTCACACTTGATATTTCTCTCCAGGTATTTATTATTTACCACTTGCGATGTCTTTATGGGCCTCAAACTCACCAAAATCATCACATCATGGGAGTGGAAATAGAGCTGCGGGGAATTTTGATCAATTCATGCTCATTAAAAACTCATCAGCGTTTGATATTAACTTTTTAGAAAGGCAATTTGATTCATGTTGACAGAGTTTGAAGTTAATGAGCATCAATTATTTATGTCCACACCTGGAAAAGTAGTCAAAATATGATTTATGTCAAAGAAAAAGGAAAACAGATGGATCTTTAATAGCAATTCAATTCAATTCAGCTTTATTTATATAGCACTGCATACAACACAATGATTTTTAGGTGCATTTAACAGAAAGAAACCCAATACAAATTCACTCAGAAGAACGGCGGAGAAAGCTTCACAACGTGACTGAAAAAAGTGGATCAAAAGATGGCTTCTTCCACCGATTAGTTTAGATGTTGTCTTCGTTAATGGACTGCAATCAGTCACAGAGATTTTTTTTTGGGGGGGGGGGGTGGGGGGGGTGGGGAGTTGGGTTGAGCTAATATGAACGGACAAGTAGCCAGAGAGAATTCTCTTCCTCTTTGTGCCCATTATCGTTTCCTGTCACAATCAATCAGAGAGGAGCCGTGATGGGAACACAAAGACCCGAAGGCACAACGGGGTCTAAAAACAGGAGTTGGGGCTTTAATGGCTTTGCAGACATCCCTGTACCAACAAGCACACAGTACCGGTACAGAGCGGCCGTGTCCCATGCATGATTGGCTTTTAACCTCCACCAAAGGCCAGCACAAGTTGTGTCACTTTGTTGCATTCAAGTTCGCCCATGCTAGAAATATCCAGTAAGGCAACCACCGGCTCGAGAGCTTCGCGACGGCATTTTAATTCTTTGAGCCAGTCGGTCGCAATCAGAAGAAGTCGCCTCTGGCTGGGTGGACTTGCAGTGTGTAAAACGATCCGAGCGACTCCGACTTAGTATCTTTTCCCATGTCGCCGTAATGGAAGCAGGCTGAGGGGGTTAGCGACGGCCTCTCGGCCGAGCAGCTTGGCTTCGTGTCTTTCTGTTCGTTCGAGGGTGTGAGAGAGACGCGCTGATGTTGCATGAAGTATCTGTTGCTATTTATGCCTCATGCAGCAGCTGAGCAACAACAACAAGAGGTGCTATTGAATCATTCATGAGGTTCACCGTCCAAACAGACTTCAGAATCCTCTCTCAGAGGAATGCTGATCGACTCCAAACCTGCAATAAACCTATTTCGAGCCCTGGGCTACTGGATGAGCAGGCCATAATCTCATTTGAGTTGAGGGTCTGTTTCGGGGCTTGAAGTCTGACTTTCTCAGAACTTGTGCACATCCAAGATTTACCAATGATGAATTGCATGACACGTAAATGCACAGAGGTTTGGAAAACTGTCTGCTGCTATTCCCTGAGCAGATTAACAGATGTGGAAGGAGGAAGAAAAAACTGGAGGGAGGGGGAGTGAACGACAGAGACTCTGATGGAAAGTAAGTAGTGTATATATGTGTGTTAGAGAGAGAGAGAGAGAGAGAGAGAGAGAATCGATAGTGAGTAACAATATAGTGAGAGCACGAGAGAAAGTGATTGAAAAATGAAAAACAGGAAGAGAGAGAGCAACAGAGAGAGTGAGAGAGCTCAAACTGGTGCTGCAATAAAATCATCAGGTCACATCAGACCAGTTCTCAGGCCCCAGGGTGGAAAGAGTTGTGTAATTCACACACACACACACACACACACACACACACACACACACACACACACACACACACACACACACACACACACACACACACACACACACACACACACACACACACACACACACACACACACACACACACACACACACACACACACACACACACAAAGTCACGCCGGCAGCCACAGTCAGTGGAAAAGAGTGGAGGGGTGAACAAATATGTAAACACATATCAACTTCATAGACCTTTATAGCTAAACAAATGAATGGGAGGTCTGGATCAAACTATACAGTCTTATATTACAGTATTACAGCAGAGAGTGTGTGTCTGAGAGAGAGAGAGACAGAGAGAGAGAGAGAGAGAGAAAGAGAGAGTTTAATTTGCACAGCCATTCAGGACATTATGTATTACTCTGGAACGACAAGGCCAAGTTTTCAAGCCTGAATTACATGAAAGATCACTGGTTCAGAGGTAGAATGAGGAGAAACAAAGATTCAATTCAAATGTCCTTAATTGCAACTTTGTGTTTAGAAAAACAAAACAAAGAAAAGTTGTATTTCTGTTCTCTCAAGCGTTCCTTGGTGCATTTCTATCAATATCTATCAAATATATATGTGATGAAATGATAACTTTCTACAAGTGTTAAAAAAAAAGGTACCAACACTTTCTTAGTAAGGCGGAAGCTACTTCTTCAATTAAGTATACCAGAATATGATCTGACATTGTTGAAGGACAGAAAAAACAAGGACAGTGTGTGCTCAGGTGGCACATACACACACACATACTGTTTGTAAGCATGGCGTCATGACATAGTTCATAACTCAACGTTTGTCATAGTTTTTTCAAGTCACAAATTGAATCACTTCTCAAACTCACAGATAATCACCTGGATGAACTTTTATTTATTTTTTTTAATTGCCAAAATTGTCATTTTGAGCCTTCCTTTATAAAGTTACTTGAACACCTGGAGATCCATGAACCCATTCTAAATCAACATGATTTATCGGGAAGCACATGAAGTTCCTCCACGTCTCTGCTAATGTTATTTTCTGAATGCCTTCTCTCTGCGGTTCAGTTTCCTTCTCGGTGTTATTTATTTTTAAGATATCTATCTTAAGATTTTAGGGATTCAAATGAAAAAGTCTTAAAAAAAAAAAAAAAGACTAAAATGTGGCAAAAATGTGAAGAATGTAAGCGCCTCTTCCCGTCAGCGACGACTTTTCAGTGTTGGTCTGTCTGTTTAGCCGAGTTCTGCTATATAAACTTCCAAACACATTAATCTGTCACTGAAGCTGGACTTCCTGGATCAGGTTTCATCATCTCACCCCGAGGTCTGCGTACATTCAGGTTTTTTTTTCATGTGGGGCACAGATCCACAACTCCATGGCAATGTGAAACCGTTTCTCTTTACTCAAGTTGTTTTTGTCTGTTTTCAAAACAAAAATGATCTACAATGGATCAGAAAAGAGAAAATGGTCTTGTGCCTCTGTTTAATTCACTTGGAATTAATTTCACTACTGAATTCACTGAGTTAGTTGTGAACGTGAAGATGATTAATCTGCTTGTACAAGATTATATCTTACTTGTGTTAAATGTCATTACAGAGAGAAAATAAAAGTTTAGTTTCCAAGCAAAATCAATACTCGTGATCGATTGGTTGACCAGTTGTCAGCAGGATCTGTTGCTTCATTAACATTTGATTCTTTTCAAAAACAGAAAAATAAAAATCACTCAAGTCCTGCTTATTCAGATTAAAGAAGTTCTTGCAACTACTTATTTTTACTGCCAACATTTGAACACAGATATCAGCCATGTTATTACAACCTAATTTTCCTCTATTTAAATAATATATCTTACTTGAAACTGGGATACAAGTTGAATCATGATCTGGGGTTTCTACACTGATGATTAATCGTTATGAGTGTGAGATTGTACAGTCGGGTTTGGGTTACACATTATGTCCATACGAACGTATAAAATTCACTATTCCTTTTTACTTGTGTACCTGGCCAGTGAAAAGTGAATCGCATCCATCTCTCAAAACGTAAGTAGCTTCATCGTTACAAATCGATATCTCTCCTTTGCTCCATGCTGAAGTCCCAGCAGCAACTCGCCAAAAGTACACCTGGTGGTCTGATCTTTTCTGACATCTTGTGAAAATTGTCCGTGATCAAATAACGCCAGAGAAACTTGCCTGAAACATGTTTAACCCACAAGACGCCACCGTCAAACTGAACAACACAAACTGCTCTCCTTTGTGGAGGAACTCATCGTAACCCTCGGCGGATTCAGGTTTCCTTGGGCTCATTTATTTAGTCTCTCAGCAGCTGTAAACACCTTCTCCATTTACACCGAGTTATAGACCCTGATGCTTTACCCACTGCTTTAGAACTTCTCAGAGACGGGCGAAGACAGAGGATGAAGCATTTTAAAAGCCAATTAAAATTCTCTTTATAACATGTGTGCTCAGCTGGCCTGGTGGGTTTCTGTGCTCATATAAGGGAAGAAAAACCTTAAATCACGTGGACGCGTCAGTGGTAATATTCGCGGGACTTCCCTCTAGGTAAAGGTGACGCTGGCTCTCGGCCTCTTCCTCATCCCGTCGGTGAAACTCTGATTGATGATCGAAGTCACATCTTTAACGACCTCTTATACGGTTGGCTCCTCGAGAGCAGGGAATGGAAACAGTGTGCCGATGGGCCACGTTGTTCAGCGCAGCACAATGTACTTTCAGTCGTTGATAACAGTCTTTGTGGTGATCTCACCGCAAAGACCCAACTTATTTCATTTGGATGAAGGCTAAGCAACACAAAAGCTGAAGTCAACGAGCTGCAAGAGGCCCCCGACAGCTGGTAGAAATACTGAAAATAAAAGACTTCTTGGCCCGGGTTCCAGCATACAGCCTTTGCTTTCCAGAAATACTGGAAACACTAACAGGCAAACGCAAAGTGCGCTGTACTGTTCACAGTTAGGGGTCATTAAAACAGATTACACTTAATATTGGCGCCATGAAAGGAAAATTTGCAGGTGTTTCATATGCTACAGGGGTTGGAATATAACGACGCAAATAAAAAAAAAAAAAAGGGGGGGGGGTACTCTTTCAGGAAAAAAAAAATCTTTAAACCTATGTCTACAGCAGCACTTAAGAGTTTTACCACTTCCTTATTTCCCAGTAAAATCCGATAAAGTCGTCAGATTATTCTCCATCCAGAGTTGAGGTATAGTGCTCTTTTGTTATGCTCTACATTTACATGTGAAAAAAAAAATGTCTGCTTAATGTTGTACAACCTTAAAGTTCACATTTTTCTGCGGTGTTAGATTGAATTGGCCAGACGATTCCTTCCTCTCTCATGTCTGATCGATCTAAATAGCTGTGACGAACAACCTGTTTCTCGGCGTGATCACTGCACACAGGTGCGTCCAGAAAGTCTTCACTTTTTCCACATTTTGTTAACTACAGCTTTATTCCAAAATGGATTAAATTAATTCTCTTGCTCAAAATCCCAGACAATATTTTTAAAAAAAAGTCTATTGAAATGCTTGCACATTTATTAAAAATGTATATCAAAATGGATGGATGCCTTGTGTTTACCTGAGATACTTTTATAGCTTAAGCTAAACTCAGGTTTGTGCTTTTCCAAATATGTCTTATCAACTGTTTATAGGTAAATAGATTTCCTTCATATAGTCAGGATTAATTATTAATTAATGTTAATCACACTCATCAATCCACTCACCAATGGAGTCAGCTGCCATGCAAGGCACTCCGTCTATACACTGGGAGCAGTTTGCTGTTCAGTAAGTTGCTCAAGGACATTTGGACATGTGGACAAATTGGGAATCAAACCTGCAACCGTTCAATTGAGAGGCAACCTTCTCCACCACAGTCGCCTAACAGACAGTATATGGTTCCACCATTGTCAGAGCAGGATGGTCTCGAGACACGAATCTGGGGATGGACAGACACAATTCTGCTGCTTTGAGGGTCCCGATGAGAACAGGGGGCCTCCATCATCCTTAAGTGGAAGTTCTGAACCAGCAAGATTTTCCTGGAGCTGGTCGGCCATCTCAATGAACAAGAACCTGATAGTCACTCTGTCGGAGCTCCAGCATTCCTCTGTGGAGCCAGGAGAACCTTCCAGAAAGACAACTATCTCTGCAGCAATCCATATGGTCTCAGTGGCCAGACGGAAGCTACTCCTTAGTTAAAGACACGTAGTTTGTCAAAATGCCCGTGCAGGACTCTCAGACCATGAGGAACAAAATGATCTCGTCTGACGAGTTAAAGATTGAACTCTTTGGCGTGAAGGCCGGGCGTCACGTTTGAAGGAAAGCAGACGCCGCTCATCACCAGGCCAGAACCATCCCGACAGTGAGGCATGGTGGTGGCGGCATCATGCTGTGGGCGATGCTTTTAAGCAGAAACTGGGAGGCGGATCAGAGAAAGACTAATTTTTTATTGTTAATGAATGTGTGTATAGAATTTGGAGGGAAATAATGAATTAAATCCATTTTGAGACGACGCTGTGACATAAAAACAACGTGGTTAAAGTGAAACACGGTGAATTCTCTCCGGACGCACCCCGCTTTGCTTTTCCCACAACAACCGTTGTTGTTTAAACAGATCTGAAAACATTCTCTTTGGTTAGCCATGTGCTTCGTCACGTCCATCTTCTCCATGCTTCAATGACCAAAGTTGGCGGTTTCAGTCGCTTCCTCATGTGTGGTGTGAGAAACTCATTTTGAGAGTTCATCAAGGACAAGTCGTCAGGCTTTGGTGATTTTGTTCCACATTATGAGAGGAGGTAGGAACCATCTCATCCACCAGTTCTAACCTTCCTTTGGTGTAGAAGATGTGGCCACTTCTGTTTTTTTACTTTGTAGTTTTGATCCACCACATGGTGGTGATGCTTCCTGCTGAGGAGGATAATGGCCGTCCCTTAGTTTCTGACATAAGTTGATAGATGAGGCCATTGAATCTAAACTCTGTGCAATGAAGCGTCATCACAGGAGTAATGTTGGTCTGGAATTATTTTCTTGAGTGACATCATATAGTCTGTGTGGTCCACTCAGTGTATATTTATCCAAATAACAGATTATCAGATCAAAGTTTTCCAATCGATTCAAAAGGGAAGTCAAGATTCTATTTTTAAAAAAACTATGATTTTGTGAAATATATAAAAGCAAAAAAAAAATGTTTTTTTATGACATAGCCGTTATGTGAAATTATGACAACGTTTCCTTATGCAAGAAAATGACATCAAGCTTATTCAATGGGCCGATCGGTACTTGTACTTTCTAAAAGTTTAGTTTCTCACATGAACACAGTGAAGAACATTTTTGAAGTTAAGCATTTGTAAATAGTGATAGTGGGAGTAAAGAGAAACTGGGGTATCATACGGCGTCACAAAAGCATCAAAAGTTTCCTAAATAAAACCCGTCAGGCAAACAATAACTCGTCTGTTCAAATGTTCAGCAGCTCAGAATGTGACTTTACCCGCGGAAACTGCATGGTTGCAGTTTTATCCATTAACTAACACGGCTTTATTGCCAAGATTAGTCAAAAGAGGGAAAGTAAAAAATTGTGCATCTCTAATAGCACCGCAATTACTCTTCTATTAGTAACAAGATATTTCAGGCCGAGTGTTGCCAGGCATCGGTAGAAGCAAAGACATGCTGTTCGTCCACAGAGTCAATGAGAAACATGCTCGGTTTGTGCCTCCTCATTAATCTGCACGAGACCTCGTGACTCCTTCGGCTGGGAGCGCTCCGCAGGAGACTGGCTGCGCGCGTGTGTGTGTGTGTGTGTGTGTGTGGGATACAACTACAGTATGCATACTCGCGTATACATATTCCATTGTTGATAGTGCCTCAACACAAACAAGTGCACACATCTTATTTAATATCATCACCACCAATATTTTCACATTGTGACTGAAATTGGTAACCGTTGTAAATAGAGTGGAAAATGCATCAGATAATGACATGCAGTGAGCCAAACATATCAGCAGGGGATGCAGCACATTAACTCGGGGTTTGGTAACCACTGGTCCTTTGACAGCAACCATGAGGCTTTAATGGGGACTTTATGTAGTAAGTAAAATCTATTTTAATGGAGTGGATGTTTGTGGCTTTAACTGTCTAGTTTACTGTCAGAGCAGCGAACAACGGCACAGCAGCACCGCCACAAAAATGCGGTACAAGTTGTTCGTTAGCAAGACTCGTTCGACTGCCATGTTCTCTGGATGACGTTTTTATGGCATGTGATGACTGTATTTTCTACATTTGCGGAGCATTAGCGTGGGCCCACCGGGGGGCTCGTTTGTGGAGCAGGTCGTTTTCCAATCCCACCGTTTGACCCCCCCCAACCATCACCCTGTCCACGTGTCAAAGTGACCTTGGCAAAGAAATTGAATCCCCATCACCTGCATTGGTGAGTGAGGAAATGGGTGAATATGGAGGATGATGTGAAAAGTAGTGAAATGAGCCATAAAAGTGGAATCCGTTTACAGGAGAAGATTCTTGCCTGGATCTCATTACATTATAGACTTTAGTTTTTTTCATACAAACCAGAACCAACGAAGTGTAGAAAGCCGGGGTGTCAAACGTAAGGCCGGCAAGAGGCTCCAATCCGGCCAGACTACCGAGCAAATTGTGAAAGATTTCAATGAAAACATAGATTTTTTTTTAAAACAAGTGACACAAACAACACAGAGACCCGGGCTGAGACGTCAGCGACGCTGCCAGGAAAGATAGAATTGGCCTTAAAGTCGTGCCGTCAGGGCGAGTTTGTAAAAATACCCAGAATGCAACAGCCATAGGAGAAGGTTTTTTTAAAGACATTTCACTGTATTTTGCCACAAAAGGTTTTGATAAAATTGGCTTTATGTTGACAGTAATTAATTGTTTGATTTTTGCGAAAGTAGACATTTTCATCACACACAGCCTGTGCTGCTGTAAAGTTTGAATTTAAAAGGCGTTATGATGCTATTTTACCTGTCCAGACACAGGTGCACAGGTTTGGAAAGTGATTTATATTTGCTGATATTTAAGTGTTTTAAATTGTTGCTTTAGCTCATACTGGTTTTTATTTTTTAGCACTTTGAGATGTGCAATACAAATAAAATGCATTATTATCATTTTCTCATTCTAATGTAACGTGGCAGAATCAAGATCTTTAAGGTGCTACAACAGTTAAAAAAACTTTGCATCGTTTTCAGTCGACATCTTGTCGTCATTGTAAACAAAAACTAATCGGGGCGGTCCCCCTTGTACATTCCCGGTGCGAGCGCCAACACCCCACAGGACGCTCTGCTCTCGTCCAGATCCACTCTCACACACAATCAGTGATGTCCTGATGCAAGTGGCCTCACAAGGAGTCACACTGGAGTCGTTCTCGTGTTTCGGGAGGGTGGTTCCATTGAAATCAAGTGCCTCCAAACAAACAGTTGCTTGTTCTCTGTTCTTTAACGTAATCTAATTCATCCCGATGGCCAACTCGGCTCCATGAACACATGAGATAGGGCATCTTCTTCTTCCCCCGTCGTCGTTTCTCACGCCTCCACGCGGAGTCACCCGCTCGAGTTCGCTTCATGTTACTTTGAGATGAAATTGTGGTTTCGCTGTGATCGTCAACAGAGTCGATCAGCTGTGTTTTGTTATGTTTGCAAAAGGCAAGTCACAAACAAGCTTGTAGTCAAGCTGCAACGATCCACTGCTTCAGCCCACTGACTAACATGTTTCTTTTATTACACGGACTAAAATCGGTTTTATCTTTTCACCACCGCAAACATAATCAGTGTAATGCGAAACAGAAACCCACCCTGTGTCAAAAACAACTGTTTTACTCTTTACATTCCCCGAGATGGAACAACAACCATTGTTCCCACTTCAGAACCTTTAGTGAGGAGTTCAACTATTTGAATTGATTTCTCAAGTCAGTAATTTAATTGTTATGGCGTCGTGTTTTCTCTCCCTGGCACACTTAGACGAGATACAGAAAACACACACACACACACAGATGTCCTAAATGTCAACCGCAAACCTGTTAAACATATCGACATTATTACATTTTCTTTCACAGTATACCACTTTAATTGATCGGCTGGTTGACAAAACAAAAGACATCAGATTGCGAGGCGTCCGGCAGCGCTTCATGTCTGTTTATTTGCTTTGGCACATCAGTTCTGCTTTTTTGCCCATATAGCATCCAGATTAGATTTCTGCAATATCTTTTAGTCTGGCATCAGTAAACACATCATATAAAGACTTGAATCTCATCGAGAGAGCCGCTGCCAAGCTTTCAATGTGCAGAAGATCTGTCACGCCAGTCTGACGCTCCGCGAGTTTTACAATTGATTGAAAATTGCCCTTCCTGTTTATAAACCCTTAAAGAGTTCAGCTTCTCTTGATTTGTAATGTATTTATACTCTATACTACGAGTTAAAGTCATTCCTTGTCGCTGCCAGAGACCCTTCAGTGGTGTCCTATTTGTACCAAAACACTAACTCGTTCCTGTTGTGGAATTACTGGAGGATCTCAGGCAGTTCAACTTTGTAAAACTCACTTTTATAAAGTGACTACAATTTTATATATTTCTTTCCCCATATAGGCACAGTTGTCTAAACCAGGGGTGTTAAACATATTTGAGTTTAGGGGCCACAAACAAGACAATTTCATCTCAACTAGGTCCTATTGCTAAAATAGTGAAGTATTTTTCTACGTCATGAAAATGTCTTTATTATCACGAGACCGAATAATTATTTCTGAAAATTACTACAATTTCCACACAGTCAATTTTATTGAACCATTCTGGTGCAAAATGCAGTGAAATGCCCATTAATGGCTTTCAGGCTCGTTTGACTGTAGTGGAGGAGCTACTTTCCACGGCAGCATCTGTGATTATCTCATTTCGGGGCTCAGTGTCATGTTGTGTCTGATATTCTTGATTTAAAAAAAAAAAAAAAAAAAAAAAAAAAGTATGTTCTTTGGAATTTTTTACAATTTGATTTGTGGTTCAGTTGGACTGGAGCCTCTTCCAGGCTGGTTTTGACCCATGGACCTTATGTTTGACACCCGTGGTCTAAATTATATGTGCATAGAATTTTATCAATAACATAGATTTTGTTTGATAATTTGATGTTTGTAACTCTGGTCCTCCTGGAGTTGCACTGGGCAAAGTCTTGACCTTAAATCTGAGGGACTCGGGTTTGAATCCCAGTTTGAGCAGGAAGAACATCCGGTGTAAAACATAATGAAGTCAATGCAGGTTGCAATGAATTCCTGACGTGATCATTATAAACCAGAGCAGCTGAATAAACCTTTATTTTTTCTTTTCAAACTCGTGGCTGTACTTGTGAAGCACTTTTTTTTTGCTGGTTGGTTTTGAAAAGTGCTACTCAAATAAAAATATTATGACAAAGCCTCGACTGAATATTGCAAAGAGTTGTTTTGGTCTCTGGAGCAGCGGTGGTTGATGCACACAACCGGACTCTGCGTTCACTCCCTTACAACCCTCTGGAAGCCAACTTGTGGTTACCCAAAAACCCCATTCTTTCCCTCCGTTTCCTTTTATTCAACGACAGCTGTGGGCCATGTCAGTCTGTCTGTTTGTCTCAGCTGGAAAATAACTGATGTAATTGTTGCTGTAACAAAGAAAGGAGGGTTTTTTTTTTCTTTTAATGCGCAGTCTAAATCTGGCTTTGAGTGCTAAGTATAGGCTCGGTATCGGTACTTCTTTCTGTCTTACTTGTTTCAAACTGATTTTATACAAATGCCAAACTTGGGCACATTTAGGCGACAAAGTTTCAAAATGCTGAAAACGATGTCGTTAACATGTCAGGCTCGGAGTTGACGCCGTTTGTTGTTGTAGTGAAACAACGCACATGGTGCAGACAATACGCTATAGACGTTAACAATAGAGAGAACACAGACTTTTGTTTTGACAGACGACCAAGTTGTTGATTGTTATGATTCAGTGAACAGCTCAACTATAAAACCACCAAGTCCAGGAGAATGTGGACCGGAAGTGATGACTCTCTGGAGGAAACATTGTTCTTTTAGTCCTCCGGCTTCGGCATGTGCAAAATAACAATTTATCAGATTTGGGACGACTAATGAAAATCATGAGTTGACTTGTTGACAAATTCTAGTAGATTTTAACTTTTGTTTATGAAGCAGTGAAGCATGAATTTTTACTTTATTTCAGGAACAAAACTGCAAACTTGCATATGCAATAAGAGAACATGGTATTAACACAGTGAACTATATGCCAATGTTTGTTTGTCATTCAGGGCTTTGGATAAACCTGTTTTAGAGCTGGACTGTGTCGGTTCCTGCTGGATCTTCCTCTGGTCTTTGAGGAAACTGTGTAGGAACAGAGGTTCATCCACCGCATCCAGATTTGTTTTCGCAACAGCGTTTCCAACAGCGGAAAAAAAGCATCTCTGATGGAAGTGAGGTAGATGGGCGGCGAAGCATCTGCTTTGCAAACTGAGCAACGTTGGGAAACGTGAAGCGTTTTGCTCCCACCAGTCCGGGGCAAACATATTAGAGCTCGGCTCTGCTGGATTTCGTACTACTTCAAGGCTGGAGGTCAGTGCCATTATCTTGATCTGATATTTCATAACAGCCCCCCCAATAGTTCATGCATTCACTTCTCTCTGTAAAACAAACATCGCCTGAATAGTTATTGGTCTCCCTTAAATTGTAGAAATATCATGCTATTGAAATTACTCGACTAATTGACCAGTAGGAAAATACTCGACTCATACGAGTTGTCGTCCCAATCCTACCATTTCCTCTGATGTGCATGTGCAATAGCAGCGTTTCCACCTTCGACACGGAGCTGGAGGCCGAGAGCTTTTTCAGAAAGTTGCGCTTTCCAGTTTCCACCTTGAGAGCTGTTTTCAAAAAACGGTTTATTTTCAGACGCACAGCTGTTGTGTAAATAGGCTCCCAAAATGCAACAGACATTTATCATTTTCACCTGAAAAAAAATCGCCATGTAAATGGTGCTCAATATTCATGTTGCCATCCAGTAAAAGTCACATTTCAAGATCGAACAAAGATTGAACACGGTGGCTTTTTATAGGACTTTATTGTTCTCAGCAGAGCAGAATTCAGTTCACATCAGTGAGTTTGTCTGTAATAAATCTAAGTTGTAAAGATTATACTGTATCTGTACATAAACTATATGAGGCCCTGAAAACTACGTTTGGGCTATATAGAAGGAAATCAAAAGAAAAGGATCAAAATAAAACATTTATTGAGTACATTCATGTTCACGATGAAATAAACAAAAGGCTTTTAAGTAATTTTTTTGCAATGCAAAAAAACATTTGTGTATTATTAATGTATAGTATAAAAATATAATATAAAAATTAGTGAAACGCATTAATCGACGAAAGTTAACAGGACAGACCTGCCCCAGCGTCACATTCATTCCCCTACGGTTAGCTTTACTCTGTAAATTACACTTTAAAAACAACAACAACAACAACTCACATTTGATTGTTTCGTTAAGATATCTCTATCATTCTCCAGTAACACTGCAGAAATTGAGGTATTATTGTCACTTTGCCAGTTTCACTTTGCCTCACTTGTTTACCTCAGATGCGTCAGGCGGCCTGAAATCATTCATCAGTGCTGTAAACACAGACAAACCCTGGGGGTCCGACTATTTTATATAGTTCTTCAACGGCCATAATCTGTACTTCTGGATAAGATTTCACTCCATCCATTACGATCTGATAAGAATTCAGGGCTGCTTAACAAAAGATGGAACTCTAAGAGCAATCCTCCCACTCTTCAGGAAACAAAACCGTCATGAGACGCCTAAACATGCGTTCATAGCTCTGTGCCTCAGGGGATTTCCAGAGAAGAATCACTCGTCGTCTTCAGCTTATCACACAATCATTCGGTCTTGGCCGCGAGACGTTTGGAGACACGGTGCCCGCATCTTCTCATTGTGCCAGGATTTATTAATCAAGGGCTTAAACTCAAAACACCTTGTGAGTGTAGAATCTGCGGGTTCACATTAAATTGTCCATGTGAACCACTTGTGTTACGAAGTCCGTGTTCCATATTTGCTCTCGTGGGTTGGGGGCGCTTGCAGGAACATCTGCTATCATTTCTTACTTTTAATGACATAATATTTTAATGCCTGGTTCAAGCTTCACCCAGGCAGGATAAACCAAGCACGTTGAACTGATTCACCAGCATTTTTAATGAACAATTTAGCCGGCAGGTCAACCATCAAACACCAAAGAAAATTACAAGCCTGCTATACAGTAATAGAGACTGGTGCCTGGTTTTAAAATGGGGTCTGTGAGCTGATTAGTGATCTTCAGTCTGTTATTTCAGGAATGACAAACCCAAACTCCTTGAAGAAAAGCAGCAATGCTTTATTTTAACTCTTCAAGTTATAGCTGGAGGCAATGAACCCCTGCCATAAAAGCCAGACTTTTCACCACACCCCACCACGCACGCTGTAAAGTATGAGTCACAAAGTAAACAGTATCTGTAATAAATTTTCCCAACAGTGGGTAGGTGTCCTGTGCACCCCGGCCAGCTGTGACAGCCAGGCGTCACCGATAAGTTTGCTTACTGTAACCATCAAACAACATTATCAGATTTGCTTGATAAATTAGTCCCACTGCAAATCTTCTGGTCCAAACCTAGGCCTCACAAGGAGCCCGCTCTCCTCGGAGGTAATCAAATGCAAGCACGCAAGGGTTTAAGCGATATATTCGAGTCAAAAATGTGTCATCTTGCGAGTAAGGGGTCACGATATCGAAGAAAATAAAACCAGCCTTGCATAATCACGGCCTCTCAGCGTTGGATCAGTCACAGCACTTTAAAGATTGCAACTTCAGACTGAGGCACCGTCAACTACAGCAGCCAAAGCCAGAAAATGATGGCTAAAGAACATAATCTTTGCCTTTGCCTGAGAAACGCAGCAGAATAACGGCCCTGAACGGCTCTCAGGCTGTGACATTGTAGGCTCTCATTAGCATGTAGCTGCTCACGGTGAGCAGAGTCGTCTTACCTCGGGGGATCAGGGGTGCACAGCCCGTCATCTGGTTCTGATTTATAAGAAATGAAGGTGGAAAAAAAAAAAAAAAAAAAAGCCTTTTCTCCCTCCGTTTTTTAAGACGGACAAAAATGGCTTTTTATTTGTGCGCGCCCCGTCGTCTAACTTTCACTTGAAGGACTTTGCATTAAGTCATCCGTGCAATTGTCCATTTAAACGCAGCTCAATGCCATCGCTTTACAACAAAGACGGGGAAAAGGGAATTCAATTTCACATTGAGCTTTCATCTTCAGGGAAGATCTATTACTTTGTGTAAAAGTCAACTGTAAAGGATTATGTGACGGGACGCGTGATTAATGTATTGCTTTGAGAAACTAAGAATAACCCTGTGAGAAATTACCCACTTTCCTCCTCACAATAGTTCGGACTCTTCATTCAGTATCTCAGGTTTCACTGTGCCGATTCTTTCCATCACAACATTTATAGACAAACAAGGTTTGCCAGCAGAGTGTCGTCAAACCTGACTCCAAAGAAACTAAAAGTACTTTGCGCTAACTGCAGATGTGATTTCCTCTTTGCCCTCGAAATTATAAAACTGGTCTTATGACCCCAATTCTAAATTGTACCATATGTCGTCCCCCCCCCCCCCCCCCCCACCCCCCCCCAAAAAAAAAAAAAATTGCTAAAGCACATCCAGCAAGACCTCGAGTTAAAAATAGACATCAGGGAAATTTGGAGGTTGTTCAGGTATGTTGTCGGTTAGCTTCATATGGTAGATCTATTGAAGCCCCCCCTATTATGATCAAGTATATCTACAGATGTGGTTGGAGAACAGATTTATAACTGAGCTGTGTTAGGATTCTTTGGCTGAAATCAGATCAGATGTTAATCTTAAGCTCATGGCCATTACCCGGAAAAACATGGAGTGCTTTAAAAATATTATTGTGAGGGAGGAAAAAAAAAAAAATGGCATTAGCCTCATGAATTCAAGACTGAAAATGAGGGACACAGTTCAGCTGGTTGCGTAAATGCTTCATACACACGTGCAGATGCACAGAAAACCCCAAAATAATAATACGATTCTGAAGGAGAGAGTAAAGGCGTTTCACTTTCGACGTGAACAGCAAATAAGATGAATACTCATGTGTTATCTGTACGAATAGATACGCGTCCCAGCACTTAGCATCAACATGTCAAGCCGGCTCTGTGTGGACGCTTAAAATTATCCTCCCATCATCAAACGTGTGTCTGATATCTGATTTCTTTAAGACAAAACTCTGATAAACTCAGAGACTACGAAAGTTTAAACCCAGATGTTTTTACATTTGTCCGGGATGGGTGAGGTGAGAGGGACGGCTTCCTGCTGGTGCGATTCAGGCTGTAAATAACAACAACTTGAGCTGCTGTAAAGAAAATCTCAAGGGGAAACTGTGGTTCAGATGATTTATGCATCGATGCGAGTGTGAATGAGTGAAGATGTCCAAAAGAGTAAAGCTAAACAAGATTGCCGTGGTGATATTTAATCATCTATTTATTTTATTTCCTAACATGTGCAAACAATTAAAAAAGAAACAAACAGAATGAATAAAAACAAAAGAAAAGAGACACTCATCCCAATGAGTAATCCCGAGATCAATTGGCACACGCTCCAATTTCACAATATGTACGTTACATGTTTGACAACCGGATAGGGGCAGAACTATTTACTGATGGTGTGCATGTGCAGCTTCAAAAAGTAAAACTCCTCTCCGTTTCCATGGAGATGGCGTTGGAGTGTTTTCACCAAGTTCCACCTTGGAAGCTGTTTTCAAAATATTGCCTTTTCTGTGCGCATTAGAACTGTTGTGGTGTAAGTAAACACACAAAAAACACAAGGAAAGCTTTGCGTTGTCACTTGAAAATGTTATTATTAAACACCTTTTTAAAGCAAAATCTGCCTTTTCCTTAGTGACCATTGATACACAGGAGGAGAAAGCAGTAAAGCACAACCCAGTCTCACTCCTACTTGTGCAATGTCTACAATCTGTTGAATTTTAAGAATTTACCATGCATTATGTATTAAAAATTAACTCCTAAAACTCCTGCAACAAAAGCTACATTGTAAGAAATGTGAAGTCATTGTAATCCTCATTTCTAGCGTTTTGTTGCATTTAATATCCTAAATCTGCAATTTCAGGCTTCTCCTACTCGTTGCACATTGTGGTAGATTAAAATCTCCTGATAAATCCCTACAGGCAAATGTAAATATGGGTTCAGATGCAGTAAAGCCCTTTGGAGGGAAAGCTGATGTAGAAGCAAAACCAAGAAGAAAGTTAAAAAAAAAACAACTTTCCGTTCCCAAACACTGGATCAGCTGTTTTCCCCCTGCAGACTGAGACTTACCTTTAACTTTTAAAAACTGTGACCCAATAACCCAAAGTAAGTGCACAGAAAAAAAAACAACCCAAAAATCAGTTGCAAGGAAAGCTGATCTTCTCATTGTTCATTTTCCAGTTAAATGCAGTCCCACTGGGACAGCATAAATTACAGTTGGGGGGGGGGGGGGGGGGGGGGGCTCCACAGTAGAGGTCATTTTTGGGACTCAGTCTGTCAAGATATAGTTTCACTCCAAAAGGCAACAGAGCTATGGTCATAACCCGGAAAACCCTCAAGAAAATATAAAAATAAATATAAAGAAGTGGTTCTGGTGCTGGTGGGGGTTGGGGGTGGGGGGGTGGGGGTGGGGGGGGCTTTGATGCTCCGTCTGTCTTTTCTCAAGGATGAATGCCATTACTGAGGCTCATTAGGACGTCTGCCTAACAACCCAATGGCATCTCACTACGGTTATTCTGCCCTCAAGCCAGAAAAACTAAGAAAACAGTGATGATCCGAGCTCGGCTGCAGGAAACATGAAAGATATGTTCTCACCAACGTGACATCATACGTTAGGTCATATCTTCAAATGAGTTTTAAACAGTTCTATGGTTTATTGGATTACTTTAATAGAGTTGGCTCCATTCTGTGTTCAGCATCACAACAAAAGGCTGATTACACTACCTTGCTCTCTCTTCAGCCCTTTGCAGCTACAAGCTCGTATCACATATGTGGGTTCTATACATATATCTTTATGGCTCATGGATTAACCTTCACAGGACACACAGTGCTCTGGGAAATGGCAAACTACTATAAACTGCGATTATGAGATTAAGAGACATGGCTCTTAAAGTGTCTTTAAACTTTAAGCAATATTCCCTGACCAGCCATGAAATTATCTTTATATCTCTTTCACCAACTCTTTCTTCCCGGTTGGCCCGTGTAGTGAGTTTCCATGCGACTGCGCTGCCTTCCTCTTTCTCAGGAGCCTCGGAGACACCGCATCGTGAACGTGAAGCAATAATTCACCGGGGGGAAAATGACTGCATGGCGAACTGGTGAAGGCAAGACACAGTTGGATTCGAGGACAATGAGAGGTGGCTGATGGATTGATATCGGATGAGATGGAGCATGTACTTCTGTTCTCTCAATTATATATATATATATTTATATATTTTACTGCAAATACACGCATGCGCTGACCCTTCATTCCCCACCCAGTCTGGGTGGCAGGAGGAGGCAGACTGTCTCAGGGAGTATAGAAGAAGGATGTCTGAATGGATGATCTACTGGGAATTTCATGCACAACCATCAAAAATGTCTTCAGAGAATGGCTAAAAATACAAATTGATGACAGAAAGGCAACGATAACTCATATACGATTCACCCTGCTCATCTATTGAGTGTTGTTAAAAATCCATGTCTTACCTGATCATGTTCATCCCCTTACGGCCACATCAAACCGTCTCCTGATGGCGGCTCAAAATAATGCCAAAGCCTCTCTCGAGGGCGGCATGGCTTGGTTGGTAGAGAGGTTGTATCCCATTTGGAAGGTTGCAGGTCCCATGGCAGGGATGGAGCCTTGCATGGCTGCAGCCAGTGACGAACAATGTAAAGTGCTTTGGGCTGCTCAAGCAGCTGTAAGGCACAATATAGCTGAAATCCACTCATCATTTTGTGTTACCGACAAAACAAGGTTCCCCAATTCCGGGCCTTGAGGGCCAGTGTCCTGCACTCTTTCACTCTCCCCCAGCTTCCGCACACCACCGGTCTGAGTGGTGTGATAGCGAGGCCCTTATTGCGATCAGGTGTGTTGCAACTGGGAGAAACCTAAAACTGGGGAACCCTGCCTCACAACATCACTTACAGAAAAAAAAGCGTAATAACACATAAACATTTTTGACACTTCATTACTCTGGCACATCTGTGTGCATCAGTTTCAACAATAAGTCCTTGATCATTGTCAGCTGACAGTTTGTTAAGTGGAGTTGTCAGTATTGTATGATAAAGCAGATGCGAAGATGTACATTTGTACATTTTGACTGCCCTCTGTGGGTCTCTTAAAGCCCTTAAGCCTCTCGCTGCTCAGGTTGCATTAGGAAGAGCATCCTGTGTGAAACTTTTGCCAAATTAAATATGTGGATCACATGATCCAAAGTGACGACCAGGGAAGGAAGTAACCAAAGGTTCCGTTTTGCACAATTAAAGCCAGCTTTATAAGTGCATTATCCAATAGAGTGTCAATGTAACATCTGGCAGAATGAAACGTACACAAACTACAAATAAATAACACCAAAAGCTATTTATTCAGGCTTCTATGCACATCCAGGAGGAATTTACAGACTCTGGGTTACAAATCAATGTTGTCTCCACTATATTTCTTGTACGACTGATTAGCCAACAAGAAAGCTGCTCTACGACCAAATTAATTAACACATGTTGAATTTCCCACTGTCTTATCTGCAAGTAACTCTGAACAAATACTATACGTGCGCCCCACTGGACTGTGTGAGCATGAGATTGTGTTGTTTGGCATCAGTATTGCTTTCTTGGGAACTATTATTAGACTAAAACGGTGCAGTGAGGGGACAATTATCTGGTGTCTTTAGCACATGAGCATGATGTCACTAATTGCAGTTTTAGCCTTGTGTAAGAAGCAACAGCTGCAGGAGCGGCAGCGGTTCACTCACGTCTGCCGTATGCACGGCGAAGACTGGGAAGAGAGTTGAGAAATGGAAATGTAATAGCTGTTTTTCACAAATTGGCCTGGAGGACCACTAATTTTAGGGTTTTTCAGAAGAAGAATCTGAAGAATGTAGGGGGGGAAAAGACATCCTCCCAGACAGTTACAGCAACCATTGTTTATTTTTTTCACCTGTGTGCACAAAAGGAACGTCGTGTCGCGGAGGGAAAAGATCACATGATGTATAAGTCATTTATTGTTGAACTTTTCTTTATTCCCTTCATGGAAACAGTCGATTTTACAGGCAATCGCTCACAGGTAGCTTACCCTCCAACATTCCTCCATTCCTCCGTTGTATTAAACAAACTACACCAAATCTCTCAAATAAAACTGTCAAATCTCCTACAATTCCAGAACCACAAAAATCACCAAAAGGAAGTGTGGTTTTTATGATCACAGAAGGATGATTTGTGAACCTGAATTCCATCCAGCAACTGATTGAATTTTCAATCTGCGAGGTTGCTTTTTTGGAATTTCCAGTCGAGTTTCAAGTTCGTGTCCTCCCCGAGAGGTATGAAGAAAAACGAATGCTCTTCAAACATGAACATCTGACAATGCAGGACGATATAAAACACACCGCGCCGCAGCCATCCAGCTGTTCAGTGTCCCGGGTCGGAATGTGCTGCCATGTGAAGCCCCAGAAGAAGACATTCATTAAAGGATTAGGGCCCACACTTTGTACTGACACATGAATGAGGGAGGCTGAAAGGAGAAGAATGAAATGATCAAAATGATATTCAAGCACCATTTTGCGCATGAGAGGAGATGCTGGCGGTGTAAGTAGCGGCAATCAAAACAAAGTGCAAAGATCCTCCCTTTTCTGAGGCAGCGGCATGCTGGCAAAGATAACATCGGACGTGGAATCCTGCCGCGGCTACGCCTCTGCAGTGCACTTTTTCACGTCATGTTTGCAGGTGACAAAGAGGCTGAGATCAAATGCGCCGTGACCACTTTGGCATTTCTTTAAGTGGAGCGGCGATCTGCAACATCTCAACGGGCCGGGGAGACACTGCAGCAGCAGCAGCAGCAAGTCAGTCAAAAGATGAATTCACACAGTAATTCAGTTCAGCAGTGTTCCTGAGGAATGCTACCGATGTTCCAGGGTCTTCCAGTAAGGCCTCAAATGTTCAATCGGCGATATCTTGCCTCAGAAGTTTCAGGGTTCATTCTCTGGTGTCCTAAAAGACTTTCTTTAAAGCGTTTCGCTCGCAGTTCCAAACCAAACAAAGGCATTACATTACTTTGCTTGTTTATAGAACGTTTCAATAATAGGCAATTTGGCAGTGACAGTAGGAATCCTCAGCCGAAAACCATAAAAGTGACGGTATGTGTGGTCTGGTGCTGCCGTTGCAGCGAACTCCAAAGAAGCGGGAGGACCGGGGCCAGCATATTTCCCGTAGCATAACACATGCCGACAGCAGGCAGACATGGCAAACTGGACTCTCCTTGTTCTCACACTCTGTGCCAAATTGGGGGAAATTCTTCCAGTGGCAAGTATCAATTACTCACGTTATACAAACGCTCAAGGCTTTTAAATATCAAAAGCGTGTCTCTCTCTATAAGGGCATCTAATAAGGGGAGACCACACACAAGGGTTGACCTTCCTGCTTCACCTTGAGCTTTGAAGCAACTTGTTGTCTCATTCATACTCCGAACATCCCCCTGCTTTGTTTGACAAAATCGTTTCTGACCTCAACGTCAACCCACAAACAGAAGCTTACTTTTTTTTCTCTCTCTCTCTCTCTCTGTTATCATCTAAAAGTCATGCTGGAAATCACACTATCCGAGCAAGAAATGTTGTGATTCGGCCTGATACTGCAGCTCTGTGTTCAATTTAGTTCAAGTTCTGTCATGTAACGCGTCGGCAGAAAAAAAACACATCCATCATGTCTTCTCTCAAGTGTCTCACTTGTTAATGGTGCGTCAGGGAAGGAGACAGCCGTGAAGTCTGTGTCGGCCCCCATCTGGGACGGATATGCAGGTCGACTTCAAGTGGTCATCCTCAGGCTGCGGCCCGGCACATGGTGCTGCTGAAGCTCAGGCAAATTAGACATTGAAGCGTGAACTCGATGTGGGTAGATTGCACAGTTTGTGGTGAGAAGAAAATTAAACTTGGTATTGGACACATTAAAATGTAATAAGGAAAAAGGAGCAACCTGCTTCTGATAATGTCAGACTTTGGATAAAGCAAAACCACAAGAGGATTTTTTTTTTAATAGTTTTTTTGAATGTGTCCACACACAGAAGGACCATTAAACACGAGGCATACTGTCACTTTGGTTGTTCTCTGAAGAAGGATTGTTTGACAAATTATACTTCTCTACAGCCTCTACATATATGTTTTTAATTTAAGATGTACTACTAAGACTTTTTTTTTTTGTTTAATCTCACTGAGAGCTTCTACTAATAGAGCTTCATAAATTGTACTTTTCGCACGGTAGATAGTGACTTTACAACACGTCCCATCCCAATAGAGATCCTGTTTACACAACAACATTCAAGTGAAAACATTCTGACCGTCGTCATGTAAACTGGTAAAAGGTAAAAACGAAACTTTCTGGAAACACTTGGACTCAGTCTCTGTGAAGACACTTGTGCTGCGCCTGCGCACCAAGACCATAGTAAATAGTTCTTCTGCACACGCTCAGTAGAAGGACAATAACAGTGTTTTCCTCGATAATGTCGTGACTTGTATTTCACAGTCACCGGAATAACAATCCAACTTGTCCATATGAACGCCCGCGTTCTCTCCATTGTTATAGTTTATAGCAGGTTGTTCTCTGATTGCCTGTTTGTGTGGTTTCATTACAAAACTGCAACACTTTTCTGAAGTGAAAAGGCACAAACGATGCCTTTTTATTGGAGACATCCTGGAAACATGGCTGAATTTTCTTCTAGTTATAAAGATAAACCATTCATATTTCCACTAATGACCACAACAGCGTTTTAGTATGTGAATACACCTCGAGTCACGTGTCTCTCAAAACAACGTATGAACATAAGCGCACAACTTGTTTGACATCTTCTGGCTCAAAAAGCAACTTGACATGGAGGACAGCTGCCTTGCTATGGTAGTTATGGTATGCCTTGTAGTACACACAATTATAATGTGGTCCAATTAATTGAAACTTAGGTAAAAGGAGGTTCAATAAAGCCAAACAAAGATATTAAGTGATAACCAGAGAATATCTGTGTTCGGGTTAGGGTTTATCTTTTATCGTGGAATTTGCATGTTTTCCATCTGTGTAGGTTTTTCTCTGGTTTCCCCACGGTGAATACGAATATGTGTGGTGGATTGTTTTCCTGTGTTCACACCTGCGATGGTCTGGTGACCTGTGGATTGCAGTTACTAACTAAATGCTGCTGATTGAAGTACATTTGTAGTTCCAAATGTCTCAACACATTTCATACAGCTCCTCCATAAAATGTTTCTTTTCTCTTTTTTATTGAAAACGTAAAAGTCAAAAGTCCACCACGCAATCGGAAATTGGAAACAGGAGTGTGTTCTCACACACAGGGAAGGAAAAGGAGGCTTTGATTTCTTCAAGTGTCGACAGTGCAAGGACACCTTATCCGGAGACCTCGCTCCCGATAGCTCCCTGAGCAGCAACCAACACAACACAGACTTCAGAAGAATGGCAGCGCGATGAGAAACACATGATGTCATTGTTTCAATGCTCTTACACACTAACCTGATTTCGATTCATACCCAGAAGAGTAAAAAAAAAAAAAAAAAGCCAAAGCTGTGGCTGTAAATAATCCCCCGAATCTCAATTTACTGCTGCAATTGAAGACAAAAATTAGATCCAGCTTTCGCTTTATTAAACAGTCTTTATTTGAAGTTTGGGGTTGAGCAAAACCGCTCTACTGTAAATCCAAAACAAATAAGTCTTTCTGTGGCGTGTTGGTCGCAATCTGATTTGAGGGAGGCCGTAGACTGGAGGTCTGAAAATCACACAGATGTGAGAGGAACTGCTTACCAAGGGAATACGGACGGAGCTTGATGAAACTAATTCAAGTCATATGGCCAAGAAGAAAACGTCAGAAGTCCACACAGGAGATTGATGTGGAGAATAGAGAGCGCGATCATGCCAGCACAGTGTTTTTCATGTGCTGCTGCTGCATAAACAGACACCAGCATTCGGTGCAAGAAAGCAGCCGCTCAGTAATTTGAGCGGAGCGACTCACGTTCACATACTAAATTCCGCTCGTACCCCCTTCTTAGTTTTCGGCTCCATTTTCAAACTACCAGTTTCACTCTGGATGGCAAAAAAGTTCCTTTTTTTGCAGTCGTGCACGCTGAGCTGGTCAGAGGCCTCGCTCAAGTTTCACTGGGACTCGTTTTGCCAAAGGGCCTCCGAGGTTTCAAGCAATACCCCAATTTCCGTGCAAATCCCATACACCAATATTAGTTTTAAACTAGCTAAGCATTTTACGTCATCTCCAGAGACTTTTAGTGGCTGGCGGTAGAGGAAATGGAGTCGCAGAGAGGTTCAACACCAGCTATGAGTGTAAATTTGTATTTTATACCAATGGGCAATGAAAATATGCTCCATTTTATGAAACCATGTGTTTTAACTTATATTTTGGTGCCTATTTTTTTTATTTCTATCCAAAATACCCACATAATAAATAACCACATGTATAATATCTAGCAGACATTTGCATTTCGTTTTTATATTTTACAAGTGAAAACACTACAGAGTTTGCTCTTTTTATTCTGCCATGATAAATACTATTGTAGCTATAAAGCAGTATTTCCTTTGTACTGTAATTTATATTGCTGGACGAGATAACATGACTCGAACTCCAAATAGGATCTCAATAAACACCCCAGTAATAAAAGCAACATTGTGATAGATTGTTTCTTCAAATAAGCCCCAGATGGCCACTTCTGGCTGAGTGTGTCTGCAACTTCTCATCCCTCCTCAATTATTACCCTTTTTCTTGTATAGTTTCCACCGAACAAGCAGTGATGCGTTTGATAAGTCTGTCGTTATTACATCCACAGTTAGTTCAGAGGTACCTTTGTGTTAGTGTTCCATGCATTATGTAATATCTGGCTGAGGCTCAGGAAGAAGAGCAGGTCAACTGGTAATTGCAGGGTTTGAAGTTTGATCGTAGCACTTCCTGGCCACATGGGAAAGTTTCCCCCCCAAGCAAGACATTCAGCTACAAACAGCCCGACATCATTATTGGAGATGTTTATACTCTGTTGCAGTGAATGGAAGAATCAGTGAAACCGGAAGACTTTGCTGAGGTAGAGACGCTAGAGAAGGCGATGATTCAACTCCATGAAGTACAAATAGCCACCAACCGAATCTAAGAGGTGCATTGTCACATTATATTGTACCAAAAGCCATACTAAGGCATCGTCTTTCTATTTATGTGTAAAAGCCAAGTCGGGTGAAAACTAAAGGCTGTAAGGCCCAGTTTACACGACACTGTTTCAAGGAAAAAAACATTTTGTTTTTCTTTTTACATTTCAGAAAAGGTTCGTGTTTCGACAGAAACGTTTTGAAAACAATGTAGTTTTCACATTGAGCCACTAGTGGGTGCTGCTGTTTGTTTTTGTGATGAAACCACACACACACATCCACGCAGAGAACAAAACGCTATAAACGTGATCAATGGCGAGTACACAGACGTTTGTTTTGTTTTGTTTTTTAATTTGAGGAGCATAATCAGTAAAACACAGGTTGCAAAGATAAAGAATATGAATACAAGTAGTTATTCAAAAGGAGAAGGTAGACGTTCACTGAACTTCTATGAAAATCCTTACCATCATCATTTATTTTATATATATATATATATATATATATATATATATATATATATATATATATATATATATGGGAGTCATGCCACTCTGGAGGAAGCACTGTTGTTAAGTGTTTTCAGAAAGTTGCGTTTTTTTTCTCCCTGTTTCCATTTTCTAAAAGGCTCCAAGAGGCCCAAAATAAACAACCGTTTTACATTTTCACTTGAAACCGTTGTTGTGTAAACATTGCCTGAATGAAAGTAAATTATATTTAATTGCTGGAGGAGATTAGGTCACAGCTGATAAGAGGAGGTAAATAAGTCACTGCTTCATTACAGGGTAAACACAGAGACAGAAGGTCAGCCAAAGTCAAACAAACGGGCAATTTAACATACAGCATGTCTAAGCATGTATACTGTACAGTGAGTTCATTAAGAACATTTCTTTGCTAATAAATCTGCAATAAAAACACAATGATTTAGATATAATGGGTAGCTGAATAAAGGAAGTCAAAGGCAGTTCTGGCTGTTGCTACACATTTATTGGGCATTGTGGAAGTCTCAGGCTATGATTGATTGTAATTCACTTAACTGGCTCATGCAGCGCTGATGTAACTTCCTTTTTTACTCCCAGTGATCACATTCACAGTCGACTCTTTCAGGCCAAAGAATTGTTTCCAGAGGAATGGCGTTTTTTTGAGGGGGGGGGGTGAGTTTTTTCACCTTACTACAATCCAAACATAAGGAATTTATGTGATATTAAGCCAGGAAGGGCAAAATGGCAACGAGGCAGACCGCTGACTTCCTCCCATCTGTGTTCAACTAGTTTGGCCTGACAAAAAGTTCCCGGGTGTGTGGCACAAAACATCGAATCGAAAAACTGAATTTGAATGGAGAGAATATGAAAAGTGAGAATGAATTTTTGTTTCATTTTAATGAAGTACAGTTTGGAATTCTTTTTTTTATTGGGATACACATTCAAACCAATAGATTCAATTTCAAATCACACCAATCCAATTCAGATTGAAAGAATTCAATAATTCATTAAGTTATCTTGGCAATGATAACGTGGCCTCCTCACACTGCAGCGCCAATAAATGTTGACATTAATTTTAATTCCGGGCCAGAAAAATACACACTCAACAACATTTTGAAACATGTTTTTCGGGAGATGATCTGAAAGTTTTTAGAGCTTCAGGTGCAAAGTTTTATTTGCACCTGGCGCCTTGATGTTTTTGAAAATAAACTGGTGATGCTGCAAAAAACTAAATTAAACCCACACTTGGGTTGAACATCTCTGTTAATTTGAACCAGTATGTTTAAATTAGTAATGGGGGCTTCAAGCAAATGAGAGGCAGAGTTCATAAAAGTGTCCCTGTATTTTTTTTTTTTTTTTTTTTTGTGGGGCTGTTTATTTATTTGAGTCTTGTACTTACTGTACTCCTGAGCGGTCTTCACTGGACCGCTGCCTGACTGCAATCGGCCAACAGCAGCTGTGTTTGTTTGGTGAATCATAAACAGGGCGTGTGGCGCTTTAACCCTCTACGCTTTCAATTTCTAATATCTTCATCCAGACGGTGATTGGCGGCTGAAGAATTTGGATGTGGAGCGATCTCACACTCTGGTGGATCAAAGTCGACACGGAGGTGATGTGGATACGTCTCGTCTTCGTCGCGGCAGGTGATTGCTCTCGCCCGCAGTGGAGCTTCTTTAAACACACGCTGATGGGCGTTGGTGGCCAGCAGAGCGTTGGAACAGTCAAGTATGATGTAGTTATACTCAGCAAAACAAAAAAAAAAAAAAAAGGAAGGAAAAAAAATATCTGATTAATATGGCCGTGTTTTCTGAGGCGGACGCAAAAGGACAAAGGAAAGATTTGTTTACTGAGCTCACGAGTAAACATGGAGACATATTACACTTCCTTCCATGTGATCTCACACAAACTCACCTAAGCAGATAATCTCAAAGAAATTAGTAAAAAAATAGTGCATGTCCAGTCCGTACCCAGAGATAATATTCCCTTCGGCCAAGTTATCAAGGTTTTTCTCAGATTAAGCTCAAGTATATCCGAACACTTTGTATATGTGTGGCAACATTTTGAAAACAATGTCCGTTTTCATGGAAACGACAGAAACACCGAAAATGATGTCGTTTTAAAATACAAGCCACGCATCAGTTGCATGTTGGATGTACAGTCTGTCCTCCACTTGGATTTTAGAGTTTTGGCTGTTCTTCTTGGTTGGTAATTGAAACGGTCTGGAACGGGTTCAGAATTAAATGGTGTATACCTGCCTATCACACAAACCACCAAACAAAGAAATAGCCGACTTTAGAGCTTTGACGAAGCGGTAGAATCTGAAAGTCCTGAAACATTTTAAATCCTGCAAAATAGAGGAACACATCAGGAGACGAGCTGCAAACTATCTTTCTGATAATACTTCAGTAATCATGTGGCTGTTGAAACTTCCATTTTCAAGCAGCGTTGCAACCTTTAACAAAAGCGCTGCATGAAGCCACATGTCCATTTATTGACTCTTTTATTACTTTGCGCCACCGGCGAGTTTTCCAGGATGTCTGTCCACAGACCAGCACTCCGACACTCTGCCATTGGATTTGTCCACGAGCCAAATGAAACTATAGATGTTGCACTCTATTTCCCTCTGAATACAGATCCATCTTCAAACAAGTGTATGATTGTGTATGTATGCACATGGTTCTGATCTACATTTCTGAGATACGTTTTCATCCGTCATCAGTCAAAAGACTTAAAAATCCAAGTTCAACTAATGATCAGAACTCATTTGAAATGCAGAGAAGCTTTCCAGCGGGCTCTCCTCACAGTGCCCTTATTGTTTATGCGACGTATGACGATTATTAATCTTGGATAAGTGTTATTAAACGTCACTGTGAAACAAGAAATGGTTTCCATTAACAAACACCAGTCATTTCTGACGCGTCCGTTGTAAGGGACAATGCATCTCTTTAAGACACTTGCTGATGAAAGGACTGAAGCTCGCGTTAATTGGTTCTTGGTTTCTTTCTCGAGACGGAGGACAAACGCCACGGCCGGTGATTAAAGCCAGGCCGCGTGCTTGGACGCTTCTGGGGCAGAGTTTCCCGAGAGCAAAGGGACTTGGCGCCGGGGATCCTTTGCATTTTCCACCCTGATTTCTGCTTGGCAGAGGCATAAATAATAAAGCTCTTTCTACCGAGCTGCCCGGGGTTCCCTGTGTACAAACATCTGCTGTTCTAGCATATCCTGTAGCCATGGGGGTTTACCTCACACCCCACTAAGCTCCTGCCCTGCAAATGTCTGCAAGTCGGGCTTGAGTCACACACACGCACGCACGCACGCACGCACGCACACACACACACACACACACACACACACACACACACACACACACACACACACACACACACACACACACACACACACACACACACACACACACACACATGCGCTGAGGTCAAGCCAATTTGGTCTTGAGGCGAGCTCGCCAAGACCAAAAAGCACAATGCTGCGCTTGAGCAGTGAACATGGGGAGGCTGCTGGCAACTGACAAATAACTTAATAGAGTTCTGAGGGGGAAAAAAAAACAAAAAACAAAAAACAAAAGTCCCAACAGTGACGGAGGTAATGTAATCTGATAAGTTTACACTGCAGCTTCACATGTGTTTTTGTGTCACGGCTGTTATTTTCTTTCTTCTAATTGCATCATGGAGCGCAGCGGCGTGCACGGTCACAGAAATGTAGCAATCGGTGATGAAACGTCCATTCATGCGGCCATGCGTGGATGTGTGTTTATTTAACCACTGTGCAGGTTAATCTCGGCCCTCGAAGCCTGGCGCTGGGAGTCGCTGCCAAGGCTCCCAGACCTTGTGCACTCTGATCAGCCTGCCAGCTTGGAAACACGAGGCGAGTGAGGGAACCGCCTCCAAAAGCTGAAGAGTTTTATGAAAAGTCATTTAAAGGGTCTTTTTTTTTTTTGTTTTTTTAAACTTCAAACTTTTGCATAAATACCTGACATGGCAAGATATCCGTGTTTCACGTACAAAGAGAAAAATGTTCCAGATGTCCAGCAACACTGTTGGTCCGTTCACTGTGTCAGCAAAACAATTTGGAAGCACTTTTACCCCCAAATGCCCACAAGTATGAGGCATTTTATAGAGATCTGGTGTCTGAATGAGTTCCGACTTGAAGGAGTGAGCTTTAAAAGCCAAACAGTAGCTTAGTGGTGGAGGAATATTGAGTAATTTTTCCATTTTTACCAGCTGAGCCTTTTCTCCCATGAACAATAAAATGAAAACAACACATAAGCCTCAGGGAACACTGGAAGAAATTACTCCACAACTGCAGCAGCTCATCAACATAGGCACAACTCGCGCCTTTTCCGTGTGGCTGAATTTATTCTATTTTATTTTATTTTATTTTTTATAAACCAAATGCTGGCGAGGCAATCAGAGTAGTAGTGTAATCAGGGTAAACCACGTGGAAGGCACCATGACATGAAGTAATTAAACACAGTAATAACTAGAGAGAGATGTTATCAATATGTTCATGGACCTTCAAGGAAAAAAAAAAAAAAAAAAGAGAAGATCCAGTGAATAAGGATGTCAAACTGAAAACATGTCTACTAACTTCCAGAACAACTTCCCCTTCTGTTCTTGCATGGTAAAAAAAAACAAAAAAACTTTTCCTTACATAGATACAATGCTAATATTATCTGAAAATTTGATTTCATGATGTGCCACATGTACCATGCAGAGACACTGGGCGCTGGAGCTAATCCCACTTTGCTATGGCCCGAGGGCAGGGTACAACCTGGACAGGAAAACCACTCACACACTCACATTCACACCTCGGGGAGGAAAATAAGGGCCAACAATTTAAGCTCATGTTAAAACTCCACACAGGAAAAAACCACAGGATAAAAAACAAAAAGATAAAAAGCAACCCAATACACACAGTGGTTTGATTAGTAACAGAGCTGAATCAGAAAGCATCAGCCTTTATCTTCCTCTGAGGAGGAGGAGGAGAACGGTGGTACAGCTCAGCACTGCTCCTCTGGGCCCGGGCCAACGGTAAATATCAAGAATCAGTTTACAGTTCCACTTCACAGCAGCGCCTCCCTTCTGCAGTCCATCTGCGAAGTGAGTTCAACTTCTCCAGAATGCGCATGGATGAGGTGCTCGCTCGGCAGCCGCTCCAAAATACACCGAGCGGCCATCTGTGTGTGACAAAGTCTTTGCCACACTTACTTGTGTTTCACGTCCAGGCCGAGTTATACTTTCATCTTTCTCACTTTCCGTTGCGGCCGTGTTGATATCCTGCTTGTCGGCTCCTCGCATTTTAGCCTTTCTGTTTTGCTCATCTCCATAAAAATGATTTGGCTTTATCTACAAACACCCCCCCCCCCCCCCCCTCCCCCCCTTCCCCACTTGTTTGTGTGTGTTTGGGTGCAATAATAAACAGGATTTTCTCCACAAGCTAAATTCAGTGTCGGTAAATGGAGCCGCTGAGGTTTGTGGGTGCAGGATGGATCGTGGAATAGACACTCGATAGCATCTGTGACGTTTCCAGCGCACCGATAAAGATCAGCCACGCTCTGGGCCATGACGTCATTTACCGTCGTGCACGGCAAAATAAATCATCGTGTGTTCAGAGTGAGGTACGCCATCGCCCATTCCGCGGTCAGGCTGGTAAACACTGGCAGTCCGTGGCTATACTTTTCCCACAAGGCCATAAATGAACACGCCGAGGATTTGGTGAAGTGATGACACAGGCCACAAGTTGCAATTTATGTGGAATTATTTTCCCCTTTAAAGAAGCAGTAGGACATCATAGAAACACTATTTTTTATATATATATATTTTTTGAACTCGCAGTGATGAGCTGGATTTGTACACTAACATGTGAAAACAAGATGAAGCGGCTCGAACTTGGAGAGTTTTGTTGTTGCCACGAATTTTCCAGAGGATGCTGAACAGATGTCCTCCTGCAATCAGATTGAATATGAGCTGCGTGGATGAGTCAGTGAAAGAGATTCAACAAGACGGTTCTTTAATATACAAAGCTCCTACTTTAACACTCATTGGTACTTGTTTTTTTTTCTTTTCTTCAGACAGTCTCTATAAAGACAATAATCAGCCTCTTATCATTTCTACTTGAGAACTAGTTCTCATTTATAATATCGACCTGGTTTGTTATGAAGTGAAACTTGGAATCAACAGTTCATATAACCTCATAATTGCTCATAATTCACTTCTAACCATGTTTCTAATGTATTCAATAGGGTTGTGTGCATACCTGCTACTACTTCCTCAGATTGTGGACAATCTACTATCGCTAAAGGATATAGAAGAGGAAGAATCGTGTTCCTCCTCTATTATAGCTACTATACAGCGTCCATGACAAACATGCCGGCCTCATTATGAGCTTCAGCAGAACGACTGAGTAACAAGCGAAAACCGAAAACCTTTTGCAATGGACAGTAAGTTCTTCCAAGCCGGCCCGAAAATGTCCTCAACATACAAGGGGCCTTGTTCAAACAGCAGTTTGCACACGTGGGAAGGCAGACGGGCAGAAGTTTCCCCGGCAAGCTGGAGGTCACACCCTGCTCGTCTTCATCCCTCCGGACCTTCCCGCCAACGGCGCAGAAAAGCCCATATTGGTGAAGCTTTACAAAAAAAGGAAACACTGAGCATAAACTCCCCATTTCACCTCCGAGAAAAAGGCCCTTCTGCTGTGTAAAAGCAGCATCAGCACTTCACGTAAAACTTCTAAGCATGAAGTGACGGCTTTTCAAAATACAATCTCTACAACTCTGTGTGCTAATGAACTTTTTTTTTTTTTCTTTCTTTCTTTCAAGATTCAAACTATGCCAAGGATCAGTCACGAGCTAAGCAGAGAACAATGAGCTCATGAGAGTATCAGTGGAATGGGAACCGCTCTCGCAGTGCTGGCCTTCAGTCAGGATGATCTCATAAGAATAAGAGAAGTGCTCCGAGGCCAGTTTATCTCTTCATGCCAGTGACAAGTTCAGCTCTGTCAGAGGAGTTTATCTACGTCACCGCTCAACTCTCCAGGGCTGGTCTCGATGTGACACTTTTCAGAATCGATTCCAGCTAATAAACAATTCATGTGACACGAATAAAAAAAAACAGTGAAATCGAGAGTGAGCGCCGGCTATTTCTGCTTCAATCCATGTGGACCTTTTTTGTCCATCCAGGACGGAGCGCTTTGTGTCCAACAATGCTGCCACTGTGTGGACAGCTCATGGATACACAGTCTTCAACTGGCTGATCGTCACACTACTAAAACTTGAACAATGAAAATATAAACATGGGCTTTTCATTAGAAGGATGATTTAAGATTTTTTTTTTTCTCCCTCCCACTATTGTGATATTTCATAGTCGGTAATTTTTTTTAAAAGCTTTATTATTTCAGAAATTCTTTTGATAAAATTTGTTGCATAAGCGATTTCAATTAAACATAACATAGGAACTTTATCATGTCGATGGCTGTTTGTGGTGTTACACTGATTACTGAATGACGGATGTGATCTTGTCCAATTTTTTTACTGCAATTATTTGAGTGTATTGAAGTAAAGGCATTCATGTAAAAAAAGAAAGTTTTACGATTAAATAAGTTTATACTTCTTCTAAACCCCATGGTCTAAACATGTGGTTTACATGCGGTAAATGGAGGATTTTGTTGCTTTTTTTTTTTTTTACATGTTTGAAATAAAAAAATTAAAAAATCCATTCATTCAAATCAAAGTAGAGGTGCAAGACACAATTTTGTTTGTGCAATGATGGGAAGTTTAAAGCAGAATTTATCGTGACTTTCAGAATTGACCGAAACCCTAAACAAACCACACTTATGTCAACGTAGAGCACAACAGCTCTCATGTGTTCAGTTGTTAAAGAAATTTGTATTTCACCAGCTATTATCACTTTATATATACAAATAATTAATTTAAAGATAAACTTGCCCTGCGACTTTGTAGAAACATCAGTTTTGACCTCAGTGGTTACGCTAAAACAACTTGATCTGTTCAGATACGGCTGGAGGATATTTCATCATCCCTGCTATTATCTTCAAACGTGCTCCATGTCAACCTTAGGTAGTGTCACATTTGTGCATTAGGTGGCAGCAGTAAAATGTGAAGCTCATTCTTCTTTAAAATTCGAAAGTTGTTTTTTGACAGTGATTACAAAGAGCTTAGTTTACTGGTCAATATTTATTTCTTATATTTCTTTCCTACTCAATCCGACAGACTCAATGTTGGTGTTTTCAAGTCTTTACAAGACTGGACAAGTGGGAAGCTCGAGATTACCGACTTCCTATTGGTCATAATTGTTTTCCGGTCATTTAAATAATGATTAAAAAAAAAAAACCTCTCATACAACAAAAGTGACATAATTGAAATAGTAATCTGTGGCATCTGTAACCAAAGAGTAATACTGAACAAGTTTGTAGACTTACATTAGGTACATTAAAAAATGACATCACGATTACTTTGAACAATTTTTTGTACAATTTGAAGACAAATCTTATTTGTAAAGTAGATTTTTAATCTCTGAAATGTAACTGGCTGTATGCTTGAGAGATCTGAGGGAAACGTGTCATCTGTTACGGGGCTCCATTCTTTCTTCACTCTTCCCAAATGATTCATGTATGTATGCATGTTTGGCATCTTGTTTGGGCTGCAACATGTATTTGGGACCGATGAGACGCCTCCCTGCTGGGACAGATGGGAATTTAATGATCGAACAGATTGACTGTTCCCGCCAGGGAAAGTTGCTTCGTGAAGGTGTGGCTTTTAATCGGGGACTAAACACATTTGAAACACTAAATTCACATAAAACACCATCACATTGTAAAAAGAGATTTTATTCCTTATTAAATAAGTAAATATGAGTGGTGTTACAAATCAATCTGCAGCTACATTCATCAATATTAATCTCTTCTTAATGAACTGAAATAGACAAAACTATTCTTGAATCTGCTAAAAAAAAAAAAAAGAATCCTAAAAACATTCTCTATTTACAATGCACAGAAAATAAATCACCTTAGTGTATCTGAATATACTCAACATGATCAAATATGTTAGATGAGTATATTACGTTCATCAGCCATTATAATACATTATTTATCTAACTCTTCTTAGAAGGTAAATAGATTAAAGGCTTCTTGAGGCTCAGTACTCGGTCGAGGTGGGAAAAGGCTCAGGCACTGGGGAAAGTCTAAAAACGGGTGTCGCTCATGACTGGAGGCGGGTCCAGGATTCCATTTGAGTCGTCAGAAGGTCCCTATCAATCAAAACAGGGACGTTAATCAATACAAATGTATAGAGTCAACACAGAAAATGTCTTTGGTCTCTGAATATTTTAAGCTCGTTGCTGTGGCTTCGGGATCTCATAAGAAATACTGGCAGAACTTTAAAAAAAACAGTGAAAACGATGCCTCAAAGGACTTATGTGATATGCGAGCATTAAGAATGTAATGCTGTGACTGCAGCTTTACATACACATATTTATATACAAGTGTTGGGCACGCTTTTCCTTCATTTCAACACAACAAATCTATCTTTCTGCTGCCGAGGGCGAAGGCAGAGCACCTCGTCACTCACATTCACACCTATTAAACCACCAATTGACCTGAAGTGCAGGTTTTTGGTCTGTGAGAAGGAACAATACTAAATAAATCCTCCAAACACAGCGAGACCATGCGAACTGTGCACAGAAAGGCCCTCAAGCCCAGACTTCATTGCCCAACAATAACACAGTAAAACATACGCAGTATAACGATTATCAATGTGAATTTCACTGTAAATGTTTGGTTAAGGTGCATTTAAACCGTGTTTACAGTAATAAAAAATGTCTATTTTGCAGCTCCCTTTAACAGGAATCAGAAAGTCACTGTGTGCTCCCAACACACTAGTTATTACACCGGATATGCCACTAGGGGGAGACAATAATCAACGAACTGAGCTTAAACAGTAATTACTGAAGTTTTGACCTGTACATCAATATTTTGCCAGCCCTCTTAAGCAATTAAGAAACAAAACTGAAACCACTGACACACTTGCAATGAGGTATACCTCAGTAACTACTTCTCCATGAACTGAAACTGCCTATGAAGCAAGAAGTCAAAGAAAAGTGTTGCGATGATAAAACAACAGCAATCCTTGAATGAGAAAGGAGAAGTGGTAAACCGTTCAGCTCTGCAGTGAAACGATGTCCGTCAGGAAGTTTCCCGGAACCAATTCAGATTTCAGAGTCCAAAATCATGAAACCCAACTGGATATCAATCGAGATCTCTGAAGGAGAAGCACGAGCTTCATCTGATGAAGCCCTTTGGTTTGTATTCGATATTTCAGCGACGCGTTCAGCTCCATGGTTGTGTAGCAGTCAGAAGCAGAAAAAATGAATTAATGATGATTATCGTTAATCAACTAGCAAAGTTCTTGATGCAACTATGATGCAGTGCATCAGGAAAGTGAAAACACAAACAAGGCAGTCGGAGACGCCAAGAAACAACATTCAAACTTTTACAAATGAGGAATTAAGAAACAACATTTGTTTGGAACTGGTTGTTAAATATTGTGTGTGTGTGTGTGTGTGTGTGTAGTTTGTCAATCAGCTTTCTGTGCCTGTAATACAGATGTATTCCAATGCAACAATACTATATAAACCTTTAAATTCAGAATGTGAAGAGTTGCAGCAAATCACTAGTTTTATCTTTTACTGAACTGACGTTCTATATTGAAGCCCTTTGAGCTATAATTTATACATGAAAGGCACTATAGAAATAAAATGATATCATTTCAGGGAATATGATCATTCTTGTCAATAAAAATATATTTGTGTGTTTTCACAGATCATTTGGTTTCACAAGATTTGTACCATAAATGCAAAAAGCAAATAAATACATTCCATAAGAAGAGTGAACACGTCAGTGAAGATTTGTAGCGAATGAGTTGTGTATTCTCAGCAGGATCAGCTTTGGTGAAATTAAAAAGTGGAATTAATTGTGTGAAACAAAGACCGGCAGTGAGAGAACAGGCAGGTGATTCAGGACAGCGTGTGGTGATTGCTCTGTGCTCCTACCTTTGTACATCTGTGTGACGAGCTAAGATTTGAGAAGATTGGGTTGTTTTTTTTTTGTGAAGCAGAAATATTGATTGATCAGGCTTGAGAGGAAGGAGTCTGCTGCTGGGAGATTAGCGCTGTAGCTCCGTAGTCTTGTCCCGACATCTGTCCCTCCGCCTAAAACAACAGCTACTGATCACTTCTCATCCAGGGACTCATAGAGGCGTGAGCCTCCAAGTCTGCGGTCAAGTGTGTTCCTTTTTGTTGCCTTGAAGGATTTTTTTTGACACATCAAATTGCTTAAGATACCGTTTTTTTCTTTTCTGTTCTTTTTTTTTTTTTTTAAGTAGTTACAATTCTTTTCAATGAATGAATGGATTGATGATTATTACTTTATATATGTTGGTTTTAGCTGCCAGCACTGACCAGTGACTTCACCACAGAGTTTGGAGGCTCACCCAGAAACAGAGCGAACTGCAACGGGACAGAATTGTCTCAAAACAGATTCAAAATCACAACAATTAGACACGAGATTTATGTACAGTTGTTGACACAGATATTTACACACCAGGCTGCGCAAATGTTTTAAATAATATTGAAAGAAGAATTTAAAGTCTATAATCTAATGAAATCTGAATTGTAAACAATATTTGGTCTTATTCTTTCCTTCGTTAAACTGATCTCACTCTTCCCTCGGTCAAAACCGGAAGCTACGGCAGTTTATTTGCTTTAAAAAAAAAACAATAATTTATTAAAGGTATAGTAGAGGATTTTCTTCTTCCGGGTGCATCATCAAAATAACTGGTCCTCCCAATTGTCAATCATTCTGGTGATATATGACGTAAGCCCGTCGTACGTGCTCATCCCTGCGCGCAGCTCACTCCACACGGTTCTCATCATGCCGGTGGCCGACCCGACGCATTATTCTCGGACATTTTTACACAGTTTCACCCCCTCTGGTGCAAATCTTCTTGTAAAGTGAGCTTATGTGAGCGATGCCGACTTGTGACTTGTAAACAGAGCGTGCACGAGGAGAACTGGGCTCGTGCATGTCTCTCGCACGCGTTTTAGTAGGCGTTCCGTCTCGGGAGCAGGTACAGCGTTGCGCATGCGCATTTTTTTCAAACGGTGGAGAGGGCGGTTCTTTCCTAAAATTCCTGAAAATCCTCCTGTATACCTTTAATGCAAGGAGTGAGGCCCTGCCGTTTTGTTCTGACCAGTCTACCGAGTTCATTTCCCAGTATAGATAGTTTTAAAATCTCTAATATTGCTCAGGGAATTCTGATCTCTCTGTAACACGCAGTTCGTAGTCGCTTGAATGTCACAGAGGAAATAGACACAACAGAGGGCGCAAGGCTATGAAGGGGAAAAAAAAAAAAAAAAAATCCCACATGTGACCTTGACAGCATCCCTTCAGGCAAACTTGGATCTGCTTCAGAAGCTGACATTTCAACTTGTCACATTCAGAAAAGTGTGGGTGTTAAAAATAAATAAATAACTGTGATTTTCTGCCATTAACCCTTCATAAGACACTCACTGATAATGATGACGGCTGTTCAGCTTTCCGGGGTTGCCACTGAAAGTCATTGCCATTTTTATGAAACATCACAATCCTCTCGTCTCTTCTAATACGTCAACCATTATCATTAATGTACAATTAAATGAGGTAAGTTCAGAAAAAATGTGTTTGTTCTGTGATTGCCGTCAACTTATTGCATTTAGTTTTATATAAAAAGGACTAAAAGCTGAATTTCCCATACATAGTCATAGAGTTTTTTTTCTTTGTAGCGACATGTCAGAGTATCCTCCATAAAAAAAATCCATTTTGCCTTTCATAGTAAAGCCATTGTTCCTCTGGCATGCATATATCCCCAAGAAGTCGAGCGTTAAACCCCCACCCCAGGGCGCTTCAACACTTACAGCTGCTTTGGCTTGTTTGTTTGCATTTTGTCTCCGTAGGTCAGACTTGATGAAACCTGGAGAGGGAATGAGGATAAGAGAAAATCAAACTCACATCACACAACCAACATCTTACGGTCTCTCATTACATTGCATCAACCGATAAAGAAAACAGAGTGCTGTTAAAAAAAAATTAAAAATTAAGGATTTGGTTCAAAATGTGACTAATGATGTAGTGAGGGCATTTCTCCAATAGGTGGCTCCTAATCAGTCGCATGACAAGTAAAGGGCTTTAAACTTCAGGATGAATAGTTTCAACCAGTGTCATAACAGATGCAAAAAAAAAAAAAAAACACATGGCAACTTTGCAAAGTTGGAACAAAGTCAGAATTAGGAGGTTTGATACAAACGTGTCCTTCCTCTAATACAGTGGTTCTCAATTATTTTCTGTCATGCTCCCCCTAGAGGACAGCCCTAACCCTTTTCAGCCCCCCCCCCCCCCCGAATTGTACTACCATTGAGAACCTGATTATATTTATTTATTTATCTATATAAACCACTGTATGATTTGCTGGCACCAGCATTCTTCATACAATCGCCTGATTAACAAAATAAATTAATAAAATGAGCTGGAGGCCCTTTTTTTTATCATTCAAGCATGAATAAATGAAAGTCGCGCCTGCCTCACGCCCCCCCCTGACACCCCACCACGCCCCCCCAGGGGGGCTCGCCCCACCATTTGAGAAGCACTGCTCTAATACAAACCAGAGGACTTCTACTCATACATGTGGAAAGCGAGTTCCTGCAGTGAGTCAGTCCGCTGACCTTTCATGAGGAGACCATCTTCTCAGTATGCACAAGGTTTAACGCTTCAGTGACTAATGCATCAATTAAAAAGTTATAAATTGTTTACTTCTTGGAGCAAAGGGATAATGTTCTATTTCTTTCTCTCCAGAGACTGGGGTGTTCCCAATTACCTGGTAACAGTTCCTGCTTGATCATATCAAACATTAAGAGCGTTGAGGACACGCCGTCCACGTTCACACCCTGGAGCAGATCGTCACATTACACAGTAACAGCTGGGAACTCAGGCAATGACTCCATACAGAACTCGGTCCCATGAATATTCCATGCCGATTTATGCGAGTGAGGCTGCAGGCAGGGTACAGCTTGGACAGATCAACAGTCAGAGGAAACCAGTGTCTGGAGAAAATACATTGCACCCGAGGCAAGACTAGGACTTGAACCATCTCGTCATGGCGCTACACAATTACACCCACAGAACTCACTCTCATGTCTCACCTGTCATGATGGTGCCAATGAGAAGAAAGACGCACAGGAAAATGTTTCCTGGTAGCGTTCCAAACTCATCGATGATCTTTCCTTGGGCGATGGTGAATATGATGCCGAAGATCTGTGCGTGCAGAGCAGGCAGCATGATGTCGGATCAATCAAAGTTTTCCTCATTACTCCACAGCGAAAGCATACAGAATTTAGATTTTTTTTTTGGGAGTCCGGCCTGGCTGCAGTGAGTCTTCTGTACCTGTGCTGAGCAGTTGAGGAGTCCCGATGAGGTTCCCTCTGACTCTGGGTACGTCAGCTCCACTGCATACTCAAAGCCCAGCGGCAGGTAGCCGGTCATGAAGAACCTGGACAGAAAACACAGCTCAGTTCCACGGAAACCTAAAGCTTCATTCAGCATTTCATTCTGGAATTCAGATGTGATGAACTCTCCCTGTTGTTTTTTTTTCTATTTTTCGACACTATTTATTGCTTCTTTTTTTCCCTTATAAGTGTTACAAGAACATATAAGGCAGATCAAACAACACCACACAGAAAAAGAAACAAAAAAAACAAAAGAAAAAGGGAGGTAGATAATTATTTCTCTGTCTTTTTCGGTCTGATCCTTTCTCTGCTGACTTCAGTCCATCCTTTGTCATGTATGTCGCCCATTTAGACCACAGATCTTTATAGAGCTCAGCTTTAGTCCTTATGAACGAGTCCATTCTTGCATGGAGTGGATCTCTTCCACAATGGCCGGCCATTGATCTGGATTCGGAGGAGCAAGTGTCATCATTTTGAAAAGATGCATGTATTTTGTTGGAATAGTGTTGCCAGGCATGAAGCCCAGAAGCACCATCGCGGGGCACCTTGGGGATCTTATAGCCGAATACCTCCTCAAAAAAAAAGTAGTTCCACATCTAGTTAGTTCAATAGTTCCACATATCCATGACTCCAGCACTGCTGATATATTCCTGATTGTTTTGTTCTTTATGTGGGGTGTGATTTAAAAAAATAAAATAAATAAATAAATAAATCGAATTAAGTTGTTCCAGCCAAATTCCCTCAATTTCTTAGAGCAGGTGGAAGACTGCTGTATTTTGCACATGGAGTACCAATCACTGATTTAACATAGTGAGGTTACTCCATTTTGCTTTTGTAGGCTCTTATACAATTTAGACAGTCATTTTTAAGGACTATGTCTATATGCTGCTGTCAACACGTCGATCAACTCATTACCTTCTGCTGAAATCCCCTTTTTAATGTCTATATCATAAAAATGTCTTAATTGTAGATAACAAAATAGGTACCCATTCTCCAAACTAAACTCTCTCTTGAGTTGGTCAAATGTTTTGAAGGTTTTACTCTTGACCAATGTACAAATAGCCGCCATTCCTTTATCTGTCCATCTTGCAAATGTCCTATCTGACTGACTGGGTTGAAACCTGGGTGTTTGATTGGGCCACATCAAACGTCTCCTTCCAACCGATATTTTTTTTTTTAACAATCTCATTCCAGATTTTTTAAGGTGTCCTCAACTCTGATATTTGTTCCTTCCCGAAAGCTATTGTTTCAACTCTCACTTGTCATTAAATCACATTCCCTAAACCACAGATCCTGCTCGTGTTATGCAGGAATAACAGGTTGTGAAAGTTGTTGAGTGACACCAGGAGTAATTTCCTCAGACTCACCCAGTGAAAAACAAAGAAAAGCAGGTTTCTCCCCTGCTGATAAAATGTGGTTTGTTCACAACAAACCATCCCGTCACTATACAGATGGTGCCGAGGCTCCGCCCAGATGTTTTTAGTTGCCAAAGACAAAGAAAAGTATTTTCCTTTGGTTATAAAAAATATAAAAGACATAAAAAAAGAAGAATGAGTGACGTGGACCGTCTGGCATGTCGGTTTGCACTTGAATCACATTAAAGCAGGTGTGCCATCGAGGAAATGGAACACGAATATGCAACACCAGTCTGTGCTTTTGAATTGATCAATGATTTCAAAACAGCCACACACACCTGATATAGAAGCGTTAAAACAAAAGATGATTCCCCCCATAAAGACCTGAGCAGTGTGATTTACCCAGCTTACATTGGCAAGATATCTTTTTATACTGATGAAAGTTATGCTCTTACAATGATTATCATCTCATCGAGTTTCCACGCCGTTCCCATTTCAGCACCCTGTGTGGGAATTTCCTCAAAAACCCTACTGACAGTGAAGATTTCTCCTTCAATTAAAGATGTTTGGGGTTTTTTTTCCACACAACTGTCTTCGCTGCTCTCTCATGTTCTCAAGTCTTCCTCAGTTTGATTAGAAGCAACAGCTGCCTAAATGTCATCCGTTTGTTCTAAATCAGTTCATGATGCCTCTTTACCTCCCCAGTGTCAGAGCAGGCTGACTTCTCCTACAGGGTGTTAAAAGTTCAAATGTCCCCATTTAATAATGGTTCATGAGGTTTATTCAAATGAAAAAATACGTAAATAAATAAATTCGCTAAAAAGAATTTCCCTTTGGGACTAATATGACGTCTTTATTCTGTTTAGAACTTGATGTCAAAATGCATTTGACAGGCTGGATTGGAGAATCATTGAGGCATATGATTAAATAGGCCAATTTCCGATTGTTAAAAGATAGAGAAATATAATAAAAACTCTAAATTCCCACAAAATCAATCCAAAAAAATTAAGAATAAATGGATGAGAGAATTACCCCAGAGCTCCAGCGGTGACGAAGACGACCCAGAGGTGTCCCAGGCTGAGAGTGGCGGCATAGACGATCATCCCCACCAGAGACATCAAGTAGATCGCAAGAGTCGTCTGCCTGAAAAACACAATCATGCAATCAATACGCTGCAGTGGTCATGATAAACATCAACACAGTCAGTTTGTTTTAACATTCCCTGGTCCTGCAGCAGATAACAATAATCTGAGCCGACTCACAAGCTCGCAAAGCCACTTTCGGTACTTAACGTAACAAATGTGAAGAATAATATAGTTGGCAGCCTTCTCAGTGAACGGGCCTCAATCTGCAGTTACTCAGCACTGCGACTTCACTGGTGCAACATCGTGAACATATGTAAGGAAAGATCAGTATTGGGTGACAACAAAGGGTCGCGCAGGAGTGACACACTCTCGCCGCAGACAACAGAGCGGTTGTAACCACGACAGAGGGAACGTCGTTTGGTGGGAACTTGAGAGTTGTGAGGCAAAAGAAAACTGGTGAGTGTAGCACAGCAGGCTGCACCTGGATAAACACACACTGACACCCGACAGCCAACACAAACACTCGACAGAAGCTGCAGCAGGAAGAGGAGGGAAAAAAACAAAAACAAACAAAAACCAGTTAATATTTTAAAAAAAACATTCACACACATAAACATCTAGTTTTCTTCTAAACTACAACGCCGTCTCCTGTTATGTGACTCTACGAACACAGCAGCTGCTGCCGTCTTATTTTCAACAACTGACACTGGACTTACTTGTATGTCTTCGTTCTGTCCAACCAGATGCCACAGATCAGGGAGCCCACCATCCCCGCGATGACGATGGTCAGGCCGATCCTCCCAGCGTTCACCTCCTCGCCCTACGGGGAGGCAGGAGGAAGTTCAGAGGCCGCACACACGAACGGCGCTTCACTCACAAGTAGATGACATGATCTGGACAATGACGCCTCGGTC